>NC_056522.1:139121034-139126963 GCF_019175285.1 Sceloporus undulatus
GGGTTTAGGGTTAGTTGTTAGGGGTTAGGGTTAGGGTTTAGGGTTAGTTGTTCAGGGTTAGGGTTAGGGTTTAGGGTTACGGCTAGGGTTTAGGGTTAGGGTTAATAATAATAATAATATGTTTTATTTATATACCGCTATTCCAAAGATCATAGCGGTGAACAGCAAGTAAGCTAATTTGCCCCCAACAGTCTGGGTACTCATTTTAGCGACCTCGGAAGGATGCAAGCCTGAGTCGAGCTTGGGCCCTTTTGCTGGTCTTGAACTCGCAACCTTGTGGTCTTGAGTGAATGGCTGCAGTACAGGCATTTAACCACTGCGCCACCAGGGCTCCAGGGTTAGGGTTCACATCTATCAGGAGAGCTTTGATGATGTGTTCCTGAATGGCAACGGGTTGGATTGGTTGGATCTTGTGGTCCCTTCCAACTTTACGATTCTAAATGACATCTGTAGTGCTCTACAATGTCCGGATCTATTTGGCTCTGTCTGGGTGTGTCTGGCTTTGTCTGGCTCTGTTTGTCTCTGTCTGGCTCTGTCTGGGGTTAGGGTTAGGGTTAGGGTTAGGGTTTAGGATTTATGGTTATGGTTAGGGCTCGGGTTTAGAGTTATGGTTCGTTTTAGGGTTAGGGTTTAGGGATAGGGTGAGGGTTAGGGTTGTGGGTTAGGGTATGGTTAGGGTTACGGTTAGGGTTAGCTTTAGGTTTAAGGTAAGGGTGCACATCTATCAGGAAAGCTTTAAGGATGTGTTCCTGAATGGCAGGGGGTTGGATTGGTTGGATCTTGTGGTCTCTTCCAACTCTCCGATTCTAAATGACATCTGTACTGCTCTACTCTTTCTTGCTCTATCTGGCTCTGTCTGGCTCTATCTGGTTCTGTCTGCCACTATCTGGCTCTGTCTGGCTCTGTCTGGGTCTATCTGGCTCTATCTGACTCTGTCTGGCTCTATCTGGCTCTGTCTGGTTCTATCTGGCTCTATCTAGCTCTATCTGGCTCTATCTGGCTCTATCTGGAGTTAGGGTTAGGGTTAGGGTTAGGGATAGGGTTTAGGGTTCGGGTTTAGGGTTAGGGTTAGGGTTTACGTTTAGTGTTAAGATTTAGGGTTAGGGTTAGGGTTTAGGGTAAGTTGTTAGGGGTTAGGGTTAGGGCTAGGGCTAGGATTTAGCTTTAGGGTTAGGGACAGGGTTTAGGGTTATGGTTATGGTTATGGTTAGTGTTTAGGTACAGGGTTAGGGTTAAGGTTATTGTTTAGGGTTAGGGGTTAGGGTTAGGGTTTAGGGTTATGGTTAGGGTTAGGGTTAGGGTTTATGTATAGGGTTAGGGTTAAAGTTATTGTTTAGGGTTAGTGGTTAGGGGTTAGGGTTATGGTTATGGTTAGGGTTAGGGTGCACATTTATCAGGAGAGCTTTGAGGATGTGTTCCTGAATGGCAGGTGGTTGGATTGGTTGGATCTTGTGCTCTGTTCCAACTCTACGATTCTAAATGACATCTGTAGTGCTCTACTCTGTCTGGCTATATCTGGCTCTGTCTAGTTCTATCTGGCTCTTTCTGACTCTATCTGGCTCTGTCTGGGGTAAAGGTTAGGTTTAGGGTTAGGGTTTGGGGTTAGGGTTAAGGGTTAGGTTTAGGGGTAGGGTTTAGGGATAGGGTTAGGGTTAGAGTTTAGTGTTAGGGGTTAGGGTTAGGGGGTTAGGGTTAGATTAAGATTAGGGTCAGGGTTAGGGTTATGGTTTAGGGTTAGGTTTAGGGTTCGGGTTTACGGTTATGGTTAGGGTTAGGGTTTAGGGAAAGGGTAGGGTTAGGGTTAGGGATAAGGTTAAGATGCGCATCTATTCGGAGAGCTTTTAGGATGTGTTCCTGAATGGCAGGGGGTTGGATTCGTTTGATCTTGTGGTCTCTACCAACTGTACGATTCTAAATGGCATCTCTAGTGGTCTACTCTGTCTGGCTCTATATGCCTCTATCTGGCTCTGTCTGGCTCTATCTGGAGTTAGGGGTAGGTTTAACGTTTGGGGTTAGGGTTTAGGGATAGGGTTAGTTTTAGGGTTAGTGTCAGAGTTAGGGTTAGGGTTTAGGGTTAGGGTTTAGGGTTATGGTTAGGGATAGGGTTAGGGTTAGGATGCACATCTATCAGGTGAGCTTTGAGGATGTGTTCCTGAATGGCAGGGGGTTGGATTGGTTGCATCTTGTGGTCTCTTCCAACTCTACGATTCTAAATGACATCTGTAGTGCTCTACTCTGTCTTGCTCTATCTGGCACTATCTGGCTCTATCTGCCTGTCTGCCTCTGTCTGGCTCTGTCTGGCTCTATCTAGCTCTATCTGGAGTAAGGGTTAGGGTTAGGGTTTAGGGTTAGGGTTTAGGGATAGGGTTAAGGTGGGGGTTAGGGTTAGTTGTTAGGGTTAGTGTTAGGGTTTAGGGTTAGGCCTAGGGTTTAGGGTTAGGGTTTAGGGTTAGTTGTTAGGGGTTAAGGTTAGGGTTTAGGGTGAGGGCTAGGGTTTAGGGTTAGGGTTAGGGTTAGGGTGAGGGCTAGGGCTAGGGTTAGGGTTAGGGTTTAGGGTTAGCGAAAGTGTTAGGGTTAGGGTGCACATCTATCAGGAGAGCTTTGAGATTGTGTTCTTGAATGGCAGGGGGTTGGATTGGTTGTATCTTGTGGTCTCTTCCAACTCTACGATTCTAAATGACATCTGTAGTGCTCTACTCTGTCTGGCTCTATCTGGCTCTGTCTGGCTCTGTCTTGACTCAGTCTGGCTCTGTCTTGACTCTGTCTGGGGTTAGGGTTTAGGGTTTGGGTTAGGGTTTCGGGTTTATGGTTAAGGATAGGGCTAGGGTTTAGGGTTATAGTTATGATTTAGGGATAGGGTTAGGGTTAGCGTTAGGGGTTAGGGTTATGGTTAGGGTTAGAGTTAGGGTTAGGGTTAGGGTGCACATCTATCAGGAGAGCTTTGAGGATGTGTTCCTGAATGGCAGGGGCTCTAGATTGCGTGGACTTGTGTCCTCTTCCACTACGATTTAAATGACATCTGTTTGCCTACTCTGTCTGCTCTATCGGCTCGTCTGCTCTATCTGGGCTTGTCTGGTCTATCTGGATCTTGCGCCGTCTATTGGCTCTGTCTGGCTCTATTGGCTGTGTTCCTCTCTACGGCTTTGTCTGGCCTCTGTCTGGTTGTCTGGCTCTGTCTTGCTCTATCTGCTCGTTGGCTTGTCTGGATCTGTGGGGGTCTGTCCGGCTTATTGGAGCACGGGGTTAGTTTTAGGGTTAGGTTTAGGTTTAGGGTTGTAGGGATGGGTTTTAATTGTAAGTTTAGGGTTGGGTTAGGGTTTTTTAGCAGTTAGGGAAAGGGTTAGAGTTTAGGGTTACAGGTAGGGTTTTTAGGATTAGGTTTAGGGTTGGGTTAGGGTTTAGGCTTCGGGTTATAGTTAGGGTTATAGTTAGGGTTTTCGGGTTAGGGACGCACATTATCCAGGATGACCTTCTGAGGATGTGTCCTGATGGCGGGATGGTTGTATCTTGTGGTCTCTTCCAACTCTACGATTCTAAATGACATCTGTAGTGCTCTACTCTGTCTGGCTCTATCTTTCTCTGTCTTGCTCAATCTGGCTATGTCTGGCTCTATCTGGCTCTTTCTGTCTCGGTCTGGCTCTATCTTTGGTTAGGGTTAGTGTTGGGGTTAGGGTTAGGGTTTAGGGATAGGGTTAGGGTTAGGATTAGGGTTAGGGTTTAGGGTTAGGGTTTAGGGTTAGGGGTTAGGGTTAGGGTTATAGTTAAGGTTAGGTTTAGGTTTAGGATGGACATCTATCTGGAGAGCTTTGAGGATATGTTCCTGAATGGCAGGGGGTAGGATTGTTTGGATCTTGTTGTCTCTTCCAACTCTATGATTCTAAATGACATCTGTACTGCTCTACTCTGTCCGGATCTATCTGGCTCTGTCTGCCTCTATCTGGCTCTGTCTGGAGAAAGGGTTAGGGTTAGGGTTAGGGTTACGATTTAGGGTTAGGGTTTACGGTTAGGGATAGGGTTAGGGTTTGGGTTTAGGCTTAGTTGTTAGGGGTTAGGGTTAGGGTTTAGGTATAGGGGTAGGGTTAGGGTGTAGAGTTAGTGGTTAGGGTTAGGGTTTAGGGTTATGGTTAGCGAAAGGATTATAGTTAGCGTTAGGGTTTAGGGTTAGGGTTAGGGTTAGGATGCACATCTATCAGGAGAGCTTTGAGACTGTGTTCCTGAATGGAAGGGGGTTGGATTGGTTGGATCTTGTGGTCTCTTCCAACTCTACGATTCTAAATGACATCTGTAGTGCTATCCTCTGTATGCCTCTGTCTGGCTCTATCTGGCCCTCTCTGGCTCTGTCTGGCTGTGTCTGGCTCTGTCTGGGGTTAGGGTTAGGGTTAGGGTTTGGGGTTAGGGTGTAGGGTTAGGGTTTAGGGATAAGGTTAGGGTTTAGGGTTAGGGTTAGGGTTAGTGTTATGGTCAGGGTTTAGGGTTAGGGTTATGGTTTGGGTGCACATCTATCAGGAGAGCTTTGAGGATGTGTTCCTGAATGGCAGGGGGTTGGATTGGTTGTATCTTGTGGTGTCTTCCAACTCTACCATTCTAAATGACATCTGTAGTGCTCTACTCTGTCTGGCTCTGTCTGGCTCTATCTGGCTCTGTCTGGCTCTGTCTGGAGAAAGGGTTAGGGTTAGGGTTAGGGTTACGATTTAGGGTTAGGGTTTACGGTTAGGGTTTAGGGATAGGGTTAGGGTTTGGGTTTAGGCTTAGTTGTTAGGGGTTAGGGTTTAGGTATAGGGGTAGGGTTAGTGTAGAGTTAGTGGTTAGGGTTAGGGTTTAGGGTTATGGTTAGCGAAAGGGTTATAGTTAGCATTAGGGTTTAGGGTTAGGGTTAGGGTTAGGATGCACATCTATCAGGAGAGCTTTGAGACTGTGTTCCTGAATGGAAGGGGGTTGGATTGGTTGGATCTTGTGGTCTCTTCCAACTCTACGATTCTAAATGACATCTGTAGTGCTATCCTCTGTATGCCTCTGTCTGGCTCTGTCTGGCTGTGTCTGGCTCTGTCTGGGGTTAGGGTTAGGGTGTAGGGTTTGGGGTTAGGGTGTAGGGTTAAGGTTTAGGGATAGGGTTAGGGTTTAGGGTTAGGGTTAGTGTTATGGTCAGGGTTAGGGTTTAGGGTTAGGGTTATGGTTTGGGTGCACATCTATCAGGAGAGCTTTGAGGATGTGTTCCTGAATGGCAGGGGGTTGGATTGGTTGTATCTTGTGGTGTCTTCCAACTCTACCATTCTAAATGACATCTGTAGTGCTCTACTCTGTCTGGCTCTGTCTGGCTGTTTCTGGCTCTGTCTGACTCTATCTGGAGTTAGGGTTAGGGTTAAGTTTAGGGTTTAGGGTACGGGTTTAGGGTTAGGGTTAGGGTTTACGTTTAGTGTTAAGGTTAGGGTAAAGGTTAGGGTTGGATTATATCACGCTTAGTAGTAACTTTCAGCTCTAGGATCCTATGTATTCCTGCACGGCCGAAGAGGGTTGGCCTATATCACCCTTAGTAGTAACTTTCAGCTTTAGGATCCTATGTATTCCTGCACGGCCTAAGTGGGTCACCCTATATGCCCCTTAGTAGTCACTTCCAGGTCTAGGATCCTATGTATACCTGCACAGCTGAAGAGGGTCGCCCTATATGGGCCTTAGTAGTAAATTCCAGCTCTTGGATCCTATGTATTCCTGCATGGCCGAAGAGGGTTGGCCTATATGGGCCTTTGTAATATCTTCCAGCTCTCGGATCCTATGTATTCCTGCACAGCCAAAGAGGCTAGGCCTATATGGCCCTTAGTACAGTACACTGGTACCCCGGGTTACGAAATTAATTCGTTCCGCTATTTTTTTCGTAAGCCGAAAATTTCGTAACCCGAAGCGCTTTTCCCATTGAAAATAACTAATGCGTTCC
>NC_056522.1:139127063-139193359 GCF_019175285.1 Sceloporus undulatus
AGAATTTCGTAACCCGAAACATCTTTCGTAACCCGAATCAGTTTTTTCCAAGCGGCGAATTTCGTATCCCGAATATTTCGTAACCCGGTCCTTTCGTATCCCGGGGTACCAGTGTAGTAACTTCCAGTTAGTGAAAAGGTTATTCTTCCTGAGACAGAATCATGCATAGAGTGATATTTTCCCACATTGGAACACATAGTTAAAGTTTAGTTCCTAGTGTAAAAAGAGGTCACATTGAAAGCTGAAGTGTCTTTCATTAACTGCCCAAAGGTAGGTTTCTTTATTTTCAAACAGGGTAAAGGAGAGGCAGAAGTGGCTTACAGGAACAAAGCCTTGCTTGCCTCCCTTATAACAAGCTGTGAGCAGTATTCTTTTTATTCTGGTGCTTCTCTCAAGTCCTGGATTAAGGCTGCTTGCATTTCCTATTACTTAAACCCCTACCAGGAATGCTACTACTTTTACATAAGGGGTTACTAAGCTACAAAATTTCATCCAGTTGTGATGAAGAAAATAATTATAGCTGGATTTACACTCTCCATAGGATGCACAAATGCTGGATTTTGAAATCTTGATTCAGGTTTGGGACTTGAATTGAAGAAATCCTGAACTGGTCTAAGCAGAATAAAATTAATAACAGTTCAACAGCTTTTTAAAACAATCAAGAAACAGAAATGGTGCGCACGCATGCACAAGCACACACGAGAGAAAGATTCTCCATGCATATGTGAAGTCTTGATTCACAGAAATTCATGATGTTTGTAACAAATTAAAACATTTTTCAAAAAACTGAACTGACATGTAAAATGAATAAGAAGTGGGGCATCCACATCCTAATCCCTATTAATAGGTAACCCAAGTCTTGCATATCTAAACTTCATGGAAGGAGGGAGCTAAAATTATACCATGCCATGATTGGTCTGCCTTGTTTTCAGCACTACAAACCAGTATAGGAGAAATTTACATGTAGAAAGCATTACTAAGGATTCTGGATACCATGGAATGGGAGGGAATCAATGGGGTGTGTGTGACACCATGCGTTGCCACACCCAGTGATGCTGTTGTGGATTTCTTTTCCTTAGGGAGACTCATGAGTCATGTTTGAAAAGGAAACATAGGGCTGGTACATACCAATGGGAACTGGCATGGCGGTGGTGATACTAGGAGTCAGGAGCGTGCGGCAACCACATTCTCCCGAGCCCTAGTTTGTGTGGACAGCGCCATTGCTATGTGGCACCATCCACACAATGCACATATAGATTATGTTACATGCATGCCGTATCCAAAGAGCACGGTGTGTGCGTCACATAATTGCGACACTGCAAGGTGGAAATGGCTCCATTTTGGATCTCCTTTTTACTGCGGAACGTTGCTGGGGCCATGTGGTTGCCATGGCAATGATCCGAAGAAGAATGAGACGGCCTCTGCCCGTCCCTTACTTCTCATCTGTACTGGGCCATAGTTTATTTAGCTGCAGCATTGTTCGCAGAAGAAATTCATATTCCAAATTCTGGGACCCTGAATTCAAGTTGAACCAAGTTTTTAAAGCATTTTGAACAAAAAAACCTACAAATCACATTTTTATCGGTTACATTGAATTAAACATTTACATCTCTGTATATTCACTGGATCTTCAAATATTACACCTAACATATGTCTCTATCCCTCGTGGGTTACCCATCAATCAATCTTCTATCTATATGTTTTGTTTCACTGTCCCCAAACTGTCTCTTGCAATACTTCCTTTATTTGGGTTAACATCTTGAGTTAGAAGCCATTTCCAAATTGTTTACATTCCTAAACAGAGAATTTGTCATGACCTGAATAACAACCTTTGTTCTCAATATTTTAGTATTATAATTTCCAAACTCCTCAGCATAGTAAAATTCCAATTTAAATCTACCCACCATAAGGCCACAACTCTAGTGATGACACTGATGTGGTGCCTTCCACTCTGGGTCTGGCATGATTTCCGGGTGAGGAGCTGTGCCAGACCTAGAATGGGCCATCGGGAGACCTCTCCCCTTCAGTGGCCACTGGTGGGAGGTCCTGTGCCTGGTGCACGTTCCTGGACACCTGCACCAAGTGACACCAGCCAAATGTCCACTAGGTAGAGTCCCCTTTAGTGTCATGGACTGCCCTGGGCCTGACTTAGAGGCACAGTCAGAGGACTCAGACTCTGAAGAAATGGAGGAGGCTGAGACAGGGTAGATCTGGGGCTGCCTGGCTCAACAACTGCCATCTCCCATCATGGAGGGAGAGAGGGGG
This sequence comes from Sceloporus undulatus, assembly GCF_019175285.1. Lineage (NCBI taxonomy): Eukaryota > Metazoa > Chordata > Lepidosauria > Squamata > Phrynosomatidae > Sceloporus > Sceloporus undulatus. The sequence continues at coordinate 139,129,329 of NC_056522.1, forward strand.
ATTGGGGATTGGAAAGGGGCTAATGTTGAATTTTTAATTGTATTCTGTATACACTTTTATTCCTGTAACCCACCCGGATTCTTTGTGATTGGGCGGGCTATAAATAAATAATTTATTATTATTATTTATAAAAGTCCTAGAGCAGGCTCAGGAAGCTGCAGAAGGAGAAACAGACTCTATGGATTCTAGGCTGCAGGTGCTAGGACCTGTGGAGCAAAGACAGGTCGAGGAGTCCTTAAGGAGGTCTTCCAGGCTAGAAGCCAAGAAGAGAACTAATAGGTTTCAGGTGAGAGAAGTAGAGGCCTCCAGCTGCAGAGATTCTTTGCAGCCAACAACCAGTCTTGCAGTTTTGCTGTTCCTGTATTCAAATTATCTGACCTCTGGACTTGCCTTGTGACTATGCTCTTGCCTCTGCCCTTTCTTGTGACTGACTGACTGGTGTTGTGTGACCCTTGGACTGGACTCTGGACTACACTTTTGTATATTCCCCTGCTGTGCTGCCCTCAGTAGAGGTGAGCAGGACATTTAGAAGTTTTGAAAAAGAGGTCGGATGACCATCTTTTGGGAGTGCTTTGATTGTGTTTACCTGCATGGAGAGGGTGTGTGGACTTGATAGTCCTTGAAGTCTCTTCCAACTCTATAATTCTGTGCTTCCACTAATGTTTGAATTACCCTCTTGGCCTAACCTTTCTGCATTTTCCTAACTCTAAAAGGTTAGGTATTATTCCTAAAACACTTCTCCATTTTATGACGTGCGAACGACAACAGGTGTTGGCAATTACTTCCAGACAGCAGTCCCAATTTCCTCATGTAAGTAAGATTGAATGGTGCTTAATAATGGTCTATGAGAATAGGCTAAGAGAATTCCTGTGCCATTTCTGTAGCCAATTCAGGTGCTAAGTTTCTAATCAACAATAATGCTTGTTTGGCTACAGATATCAAGGCTATGGAGCACTTGTCGTATCCTATCCAGGGTTTCCGAGGCCCTCGATAGGACATCCTGTAAACATTTCATCCAAAAAGGAATTAATATATCGGGAATATTTTCAAACCAGTGCAGTTGATAAAATGTTATCTTCCAGGCACAGGTGAGCAAACATTCCTAAAGCTTCATCCCCATTAGGAATCCAGAGATCTAGGTTAGTGAACATATGAATCAGTTATAATCCTCTATGGAAATCTTATATCAAAGAGCACTGTTGTTCATTTCATGGCCTATTCTGCTTTTTTGTAATTATTTTTTTCTGTTCTGAATCAGAAGTTTGTATAATAAACAGAAAATACAAGGAAACAGCATATGTCAAGTTGCTGTATACATGCTGAAATGTATGCATCCCTTTACGTTTTTTAAGCATCATTTTATTTTCTTCCTTTCTTTGTGCTGAATGCCATTTCTCACCTCTCCTCCCTTGAAGTTCCAACAGACTGCAAAGAAATAAAGACTTTACAGTTTCTCTGTTTGCAACTGAAGAAACCCAAGAGAGTCTGGTGGCACATTAAAGAATTGTATTTCAGCACACAAAATCTCCCCTTGAAGTGTATCTAGCTTTCCAAAATAGCCACTTTGAGACTAGTGAGAAGATAACTGCCAATTTCCCCTCTCACACCACCCTGATATTTTGGTTTTTAGCATTTACAGCAATTTGTAGAAGTTTTTTTCCTTCCCACCTCCATGTCTGTACAGAATACTTTCTCATGCACATTCTAACATATACACACACAACTCTTCAGACATAATTACACATGAACACTCTAAATATATAATATGGAAGCAGATCTGCTGGGGCCTTGAGGGTTGCTATGTGGATTAGGACCTCAGTGATAATCATAGCAGGCCTATGATTCTGGAGATCAGGGTTTGAATCCCCACTCATCCTTGAAAACCTATTAGGTGACCATGGGCAAGTCTCTCAGCCTCAGAGGATGGCTATGGCAAACCACCTCGGAAGATATTTGCCAAGAAACCTTTGTGAAAGATTTGCCTTAGTCAGAAATGATTTGAAGGCATAGTTTTTTGTGGGTTTTTCAGGCTATGTGGCCATGTTCTAGAAGAGTTTCTTCCTGACGTTTCACCAGCAGCTGTAGCTGGCATCTTCAGAGAATGCGTGCATGGAAAAATTGGTTATATATATATATATTGTGTGAGCCTGGGAATGCAGCAGTCATTTGCGTGTGTATTGTTCTGTGCTGATGGCAGGCCTCAGGCTGGGAGTCTAATGCAAAAGTGGATTAGTGTCTACTAATTGACAATCATTATCTGCTGGGAAAGCCCCTGACTCTTAGTGGTTTCCCATTTGCATTTGCTGAGTCCTTATTTTGCTATTCCTGAGGACTGGTAGCCAATTTTTTTTTTCACTTTAAGGGTTTCTTCTTTCCAGTTGAAATTATCCAGATGTTTGTGGATTTCAGTGGCTTCCCTGTGTATCCTGACATGGCAGTGGTTGGCATGGTCCAGAATTTCAGTGTTTTCAAACAGTATTTTATGCCCAGGATGGTTTGTGGCATGTCTGCTACTGCTGAATTTTCTGGATGGCCCAGTCTGCAGTGTCTCTCGTGTTCCTTGATTCTTGTTTGCACACTGCATTTGGTGGCCCCTATGTAGACTTGTCCGCAGCTGCATGGTATGCGGTAAACTCCTGCAGCTGTGAGAGGGTCTCTCTGGTCCTTGGCTGAACAAAGCATTTGCTGGATTTTCTTCATCGGTTTGTAAACCATTTGAAGGTTGTGCTTCCTCACCACTTTGCCTGTTCTGTCTGTGACTCCTTTGATGTATGGTAAAAATACCTTCCCTTTTGGTGGCTGCTTGACTTCACTCCTCTGGGTTTTCCTGGGCCTGACAGCCCTTCTGATGTCTGAGCTGGAATAACCATTAGCCTGTAGAGCCTGGTCCAAGTGCTTCAACACTTGAAGGCAAACACCACCACCACACATCATAGTATGGTACAGTTCAAAGTCATCTAGCTCACCCTTCTGCAAATGCAGGACTCCTAGGATAAAAAAATCTCTAATTCATAGTCACCTAACCTCTGTTTAAAAAACTCTAATGAAGGAGCAGTTTGTTCCACTGTCAAACACCTTTTACCATCAGGAAGATCTTCCTAATGTTTTGTTAGAATTTCTTTTCTTGTAATTTGATCCATTGGACCTTGCCCTCTGGAGCAGCAGATAACAAGCTTATTACATGTTCCACATGACAGCCCTTCAGAGAGTGAAAGATGATGATCATAACACTTCTCATTTTTCACTTCTCTAGGTCAAATATACCTAATTTCCTCATTCTTTCATCATAGAAATTGGCTTCCAAGCCCTTTACCCTCCTTTGAATATATTCCAACTTGTTCCTGACATTCTTAAACTGTGGGGCCCAGAACTGGACACAATGCTTCAGATGAGATCTTATAAAAGAATAACCATGTGACATTTTTACTCTCCTTGATATAGACACTAAGCTTCTGTTGATGCAGCCTTGTTTAGGGAGGGGTGTTTACAATCTCAGCCAGGTAGATCTAGTAACTCAACAAATTACAAACTCCATGATTCCATAGGATGTAGCCATGACAGTTGAAGTGGAAACATACTGCTGTAATTGTGCAGAATGAAAGGGCTCCAGATCTTCTTCACCCAGAAGAAGAAATTTTATAAATGGTGTAGGGGGAAGGAGGTGCTGTTTAATTGACTGTCATGTACTTTACTTTAGTTCAGAAATTCAAACTCCAGTACTGAATGAAAAAACTGTCCCAAACATAGTCTGGGGAACCAGACAAAAACTGGTTGCTACATAGCTGATAGCCAGCAGCTAATGAGCAAACACAGGCACAGAGTAGCTTATAATTCAGCACTTACTTTACACAAATAAAAGCCTTACTCCCCAAAGAGAGTTCAGCAATGTTTGAGTCAGGTCAACAGCAACCAGAGTCAACAAACACAGTCCAGGTCAAGCACAGAATTCAAGAACATGACAGGAAGTCAGGTGGGTCAGATAATGTCTGACAACTCCTGGAAGGCAGGGCTAGGAATTTATCAATCAGCAGATCAATGCAGGTACCGCTCAATTAATTGCTGCTTTTTATAAATCCTCTGAGACCTCCTCAAGTCCCTTTGTTGTCTCTGCTTAATGAAGGTAAGGGGAAGGGAAGGTTGTCTTCTATATCCAGATGGGAAGGGCTCTCTGCCAGAGCTGGTACTGAACTTTGGTCTGTGTCTGAGACATGTGGCTCTGGAACTTCCTACTGCTCTGTCCAGCAGCAGGCTCCAGCAGGTCCACTGCTTAAGTTTCTGAATATGAATCCATGTTATGGAATCATGGCATGACAAAAAAAACTTTATTCAGAAACTAAAGATGTTCCCAGTGGACATATGTTGATAGGACTGAAAAGCTAGTATTAATACGTTATAGTTAAATCATACAGTAATTTAAATTTTGAGTGGGCTTATGCCCCATTCGCCCATAAAGTCAAAGGCTACCATTGTCCAAGGGTTGCCCTTACTTCTAACCCTGTAGCATCCTGTGATGATTCCTTGAGAGCAATGGCCCTGTGCGTGGCCCTTACTCCCAGGGAGTCCCTTAAAAGAACTTTTCCTTCTAGGAGCTCCTAGGTTTCCATTCTCGCTCTCTGTTGAGCAGAATGAGACCCCTGGAGGTCCTATAGTCGCGCTGCCACCACCCAGTGAATGAATTCCTCCCCCCACACACACTGGGACTTGTGAGGGATAGAGAGATCTAGTTTCCTTCCTTGCTCACCCAGAGCAATCAGTAACCGAGATAGGGCACGTGTACAGGAGCACAGAGATAGCAGATGCTTTTAAAAGAAAGAAGTTTATTTTAAAGAAATAGTATAGAATAGGAAGGTATCACTCATGCCAGGCCTCCTTGCCTTGCAGGTCAGAAAACACAGTTACAAAGATATTCATTTCAGGCAAGCTGTTAGATAAACATAACAAAAACCTAGACGTACTGACTAACACTGTTCCTGAGCTACTCACACAATGATGGGATTCGTAGTCCTTGTGGAGTTCTTGGAATCAGGGAGTTGGCTCCTTGCCAACTCTACCTGCATTCCAGAGCTGGCCCTCCGGCTGCTCAGAGGACAAACCTCTGGTTTCCCCAAACACAGCCAAGATGGAGAACAAAGGACACATGGTCCTACAGGGGTATTTAAACCCCTCTCTTGGAATCTTTTGAAACTGCTGCTCTGGCACTGTTGATTGGCCAAGTGAGCCTTACGTCAGCTATGATGTAGCTGCTCATTAGCATGTGATGTCATCTCTCATTAGCATGTACCTCCTACCAGATTAACCCTTTGTAGTTCAGGAGAAGTCCTCAGGTGACTGGGAACCCAGCCACCACACATCCACATTTATGAGACTCACCATCAGACTCCTAGCATAGCTAGGAGACTCCTCTCTTCATACCTGCTCATTAAAGGAATGTGAGCAAAAGTATTAATAATTAACTTATGACTACGTATCCCATTGTCCAGTATCAGTACAATATAATATGGTGTAAGCAAACAAAGCTGGTGACTATTAACTATGCAGCAAACAAGCAAGAAGAGAAGCTCTATGTGCTTTCAGTTCCTTGTATTAACTATGGCAGGCAAGCTGAAAGACTGACTGAACTTGCTATTTAGAACTGAGTCAAAGAAATTTAAGGTTTATGAAAGTATTCAGAGCAATCCCAATATGTTAAGCTAGAGCTTGTAAATTTATATGTGGTCATGCTGGTTGGGGATCCTAGGAGTTGTCGTCTAAAACAGTTACTTTCCAAAATTCTATATTAAGCCGTCAAACCTTAAACATATCTGTATTTTGAATGAGATGGTAACCAAGAGCCAGATTCTTAGCTTTACACTGTTGTTCTTTTCTTTTTTTGAGCTACAACCAAGAGTCTAATTCTTAGCTTTACAAAGTCTGAAGTCAAAATAATAAATATTGTGGTTTGCAAACTTATCAGGACTTTGAGACTGAGCTGCTGAAATTAGTGATTTGAGCTACAAGGTACAGTGAGAACTGACACAATTTCAGTGCCCAAGCTAAGTGTTACAGTGTCAGCTACTCGAAACCAAGTTTCTTGACAGTGATAAAGAACAGGAACTTTATTTATTTATTCCCCACATTTCTGCCAGGGTGGTTTACAATATAAGTTAAATCAAAATAGCTAAAACAATATATAGAACAACAATTTTAAAAAAGTAAAACAACCAATCCAATTATATTGAAACCATTAAAATACATTTGCCACATAGTAAAAGACACATCACACCCATTGCTTCCCTTACATAAGAATTCGTTTGCCCATCAAACGTAACTAGATGAGAATCTTGCTTCAATATTTTAAAATAAGAATTTACCAGAATGTGGAATTTCCTTCATGTTTGAGGAAGGAAAAAAAATTCAAAACATGAAAGTAAGAGAAAAAAAGGTACAGGTTAAGTTATCTATAAGCTATCTTGGGTTCCATCTAGGGAGAAATATTGGATGTTTATTCATTCATTTAATATCTTGTCTTTATCCCAAATGGGGAGAATTTATATATTGAATAAATAAATATAAGCTTTGAGCGCTCAACTAAAAAAAATATCTGAGTTTGAATCCTTGTGAAATTAGCAATGTTAATGCTGAATTAGAGTTGTGATCTCTTTTCTTTTCTTTTTTCATTTCCTAACAGTCTCTTCCACCAGAATCCTATATCAGTTTTTACATATTATAACTTTACATATACATAGCAGAGTAGCAGAGGCTACTGATGCACATTTTCTTGGTTCTGTTGTTTAGTAACGTTACAGCAGCCCTCGACCGGATGACAATGTTATGAAACTGCCGAAACCTAATTCCCACTTACATAAATCCACTTACAGACAAGCAACTCTGGTACAGGATTCCAGCTCTCATCTTGAAATGCTGTATGGCAGTCAAATATGACTTGGTCCTCTCCACATTGAGGATAGCTATGGCTGTTGAATTTGCTTTGTACAGATGGAAAGAGAGACACATTTAGTTTAAGTCATGTTTAGGAGGAGTGATCAATATTTTAAAATCATAGAACTGGGAATGAAAGAACTTGGAAGTTTTTGTTTGTTTGTTTTAAATGAATGTGGATGAAAATGAAACTGACAGATTTTCCTTGATGCTTATTTTAGGTAATAGGTGAGAAGGTGGCTGACTGAAAAAGATTCAGATGGAAGCAATAGGGGTTGGAGGTGGGTAGGGAGGGAGCTATGCCTGAACTAAAAGGCCCTGAGGAAAAGAGGAAAGAGATGGCATGAACCCTATCAGCCTTTTGACTCAAGGCCATACTCATTGAGGCAAGCCTATATACTAGGATCTAGACCATGATTATTGAAAATACACACCACATAGAACCAGACAGCTCAAGCCTACAATTCTGCCAACAGCAGTTATCTGTGTGGCATTGTATACGCAGCTACAATAATTGTAAGAGGCATTGTGAGTCCAATCATGGGTGTTGTGTTTCCATACAAGCACCTCTGGACACGACTCAGGCTGGATTAGAAGGGAGCCTGCATAATGATCATCCTCAATTGGATCAGGGGGTTTATGATGAATCCTAGTGAAAACAAGTTAAATTGCTTGTAGCAGTTTATAAATAATGTCTTGGGATGTTGCATCCATTGTAAATTTCCCCCTTGTAGACAGAGCAGTTTAAAAACCATAAATAAAGTAATAAATAACAAATGAATCATCAGCTCTCTCAAAGGTCTAAAATGCTGAAGATGTTTTGCTATGACATTCTGAAATGCCACTAAATGTAATTGCATGCAGTTGTTGCAAAAGACCAGCAAGATATTTTAGATTTTTATTTTCGTGACAAATTTATGATGAACTGAAAATTTGCTGCACACTGTTCCAGGATTGGATGGGGGATTGAAAATTAACTTGGCCTTTTATGTCAGGTAGCAATTTGATCTAATTCAATGGCACAACAAGACTGATACTTTTTATACTGATTATATCTGCCCTCGCCCCTTTCTTATGCTTGAATTTCTTTCCAATGGTGAATGAAGTGATTTCCTATAGGTACCATATATACTCAACTATAAGTCAACCTCATGCATAAGTCGTGGACAGGTTTTGGGGCCAAAATTATGGATGTTGATATGACCCGTGGATAAGTCGAGGGTAAAACTTAGGCGCATGTAACAAAGGATCTAAAGAATGGGAGGGGGGCAGGAAAACAATGTCAAAGAACTTACAAAATTTTACTCACCCTAAACACTGGATGGATGAGAAAGCAGAGGAGTGCCTAGGACAGATTACACTCTTGCCTTTCACCAGGGGATGGTTCCTTTTTAAAATTAAGAGTTAAAGTATAGTACTTACATTGACCCGTGGATAAGTCAACTCATGGTATTTGGATCAATTGTTGGACCTAAATTTCTAGATTTATACATGAATATATATATACAGTATAAATTGTGGGAAATAGTTCTTATTAGTTTCAGTGGGTGTTTTTTTCAAAAATACCAAAACTAGGCAGGTAGGGAGGGACAGAAAAGATTTTTTTGTCAAAGTTCATGTCGTCACCATCATCATTTATATAGAACTTTCAATACACATGGTGCTTTACAAGAAAAAAAAAATTTCGTTGCCCTCAGGCTTACAATCTAAAGACCTGACACACAAGGAAGAGGGATGACAGGGGGAGGGATTAAGTACGGCAGATGCTGCCTCTTCTCTCCTCCTAAGAACAGGGCAGTGGATGTTGGGATGGAGGAAAGGCCTTTAATCTGCTTCTGGGCCTAGGCATAGTGGAGCTATGCCTGCCTTGTCTCTCCTTCCAAGGCAAGGGTAGTAGCAGTTGGGATGGAGGGACAAGTTTTCATCTGCTTCTAATTCTAGGCACAATGTAGCTGTGCCTGCCTCTTGTCTCCTCTCCAGCCAGGACAGAGGCAGGCAGGATGCAAGAAGGACCATTCATCTACTTCTGGGCCTAGGAACAATGGAGCTGTGCCTACCTCTTCTTCTCTCCTGCCGAGGTCAGGGCAGTGTCAGTTGGGATGGAGGGAAGATCTTTCATCTGCTTCTGGGCTTAGGCATAATAGAGCTGTGCCTGCCTCTTCTTTCCTTCTGAAGCCTAGACGGAAGAGAAGTGGCAGAACCTGATGCCTGGTACACAAGGAGGCAAAGTCCAAATGTCATGAAATACTGTGTATACCAGCTTCTTCTTTAAATCTTTGTGCCTAGGAGTCAAGTGTTACAACAAGGCAGGGGAAGGCATTACTTCACAGTAGCTTCTAGAAATGGAAATTAAATCCCTGCAAAGTGTTAGAGGATGCTATTGACAGCTCTGCAGTCAATCTGATGACACCATGGATTCACCCCAGAAGACCATTTTGTTAACTTTCCCCCTTGTTTCTTCTTTAAATATTATGGTTTTTAAATACTTATCTTTTTCTCTAGCAGGGTAATTCACATTTGCACATTGCAGCAATGCAATTTCAGAAAAAGGGGTGGGGGAGGAAAGAGGATTTCCTTTGCATTACTTCATTGTAACTCATACATTTGAAAATGACTGGCCTTCTGTATCCATGCACACAACCATCCACAGCTTAGAAATATTTTTTAAAAATATAAATTAAAAAAACCCCTTGATTTTGCCATTTTATATAAGGGACACCATATTACTACACCATTGTATTTAATGGGACTTGTGCATTCATGGGTTTTGGTATCCACAGGTGATCATGGAACAATGGAAACCAAGGGTACACTATATTTAAATTGAAATTTAGTAATACAGTAGCCAGTTCAATTTCGGTGAAGGATGTCTTATTTATTTTTTAAAAAAACCTGGCCCAGTTTCATTTTACATTTGATTTTTAGAGGGGAAAAGTTGAGTCCAGAAAGCATTTATTTCAGCTTACTTGCTAATTAGCTTACTTGCTGTTGACCGCTATGATCTTTGGAATAGCGGTATACAAATAAAAAAACAAAAAAGAAATTTAAAAGCAGAATTACAATATACTCTTGCCATGTTCCCTCTAAGTGGTAAACATCAAGGTTTTACAATGACAATAGCTCTAGTATTTATTTATTTATTTATAGCTCTATGGCCAAACAAAATGCAGTGGTGACTTTCTTCAGCAAACAGTGAGGAGAGAAGCCCCATTGTTATCAATGGTGTCAGTGTTAATTACTTTCATATTTATGTAAGGATTTTTGAAAACTTTTTTTCTAGAGACCACAAGCAAAGGACGACCCATGTAAATATTCCACATGAAATAATTCATCCTTTCCCCACTGATTGTCACTGAACACCATGAAATCTGCATCTGGGTGCAGTTTGTTCAGCTTCACTATATGTATTAATTGGAAGTAAATATTAAATTAAATGAGTGTTGTCATCACTCCAATTTTCCAGCCTCCTGCAGCCATGGATTGCACTGGGGTGTGCAGGGGGGCGCATTACATGACACCTTAAGGGGTGTGTGACACCACTGCTCCCCAGACATCTTCTTTTTGGCACAAATGGGCTGTGGTGTTTGCTTGTAACCCTTTAAAATGCGGAAGAGATGGTATGAGTTGGCTGAGGCTCAGTGGGAGGAGAAAGGAAAGGTCCCAATTTTTATTTTTAAAATAAATTAAATTTCATTTTTTTAAATTCTTTTAAATTTTTTCTTACAAAAACATAACATCTTACTGCACTGGGTGATGCCAACTCTAGTGATGCCACTGTCAGGGATGATGGGAGTTGTAGCTCTTCACCTCTGGCTCAAACTCACCACCTTGTTACGCACCGGCGCTGACCAGTTTTGGCCAGTGGTTAAAGCTTTGCTCTAAAGCAGCAGAGTTACAGAGAATAGGCTGAAGACCCTGACAAACTCTCCAAGCCTTCTCACTCTTGCTTCCACAGAAGTCTTCACACTTCTTCAGGATCCAGCTGGCTCTTGTATCTTGACTCAAGACACCAGACAGCTCAGTAGTCTTATATAAAAGATCTACTTTATTCTACTATATACAGCTCCAAAACTATCCAATACAACAATACTCCTCCACTACTACCCACACAATACATTGGGATTCGTAGCCATTATTATAGTCATTGCAAAATACCACCCACTCTTGTCAGTTTCCACCCAGTGGGCGTGTACAGCCATTTTCATTGGTTCTCTTGGTTCATCCCATAATTAATGATTTCATCATTTCACCTTGACCACTTTAACAATTCTCAGGTGTGTTCAATTATCCACTTTGCATTTCTGATCTTGGCATTTAGGACTTGTTAACTATATTACCTTTTACACCTGTGTGGCTTCTAATTGCTTTTGCTGAGTCATCCTGACTCTCACATACATGTTTTATTTCATTCACTGTATATCCCATGTTGCTTTTTCCTTAACACTGCCTGCAGGTGCTAAAAAATTCCAGAGGAGGAGGAATGCCACATGATAATGTCACATGGATAATCCCACTTGGTGGGAGGCTAGGGACAACGACGTCCACAAATGGGTACAGGTGCCTGCATGGAGGAATGTTACGACTACCAAGTTGAGCCCTGGTGGGACAGTAGTTAAATGCTTGTACTGCTGCCACTTATTCACAAATCACAAGAGGCTCAGCCAGGGGCTCAGCTTTGCATCCTTCTGAGGTTGCTAAAATGGGCACCCAGCTTGTTGGGGGCAATTAGCTTACAGTAGCAAACCATTTAGAGACTGCTTAGTGCAGTATGAAGTGGTATATAATGAAACTACTACTGCTATTGACAGTTGCCAGTTATTTAAATAGCCAAAGTAGATTCAAATTGTGAAACTGTGCTTCAGTACAAGAGATTGGAGCCAAGTACATTCAGGTTCCTTTCCAGCCTTACTGCTGTTATGATTCTTGGGGGAGGGGAGAGGCTCACTGCTCCATTTGCAAATCCTAAATTCTCATAATTAAAATAAATGTTATTCCAAAGGCAATGAGGACAACATCATTCCATGATTTAGTTCTACTTATATACATTTTTAAAAACAGATTGACAGGTATTAACAAAGACACCAGCTGCATCTCTCTCCCTGTGTATCTGCTGGAAACTGGGATTTTGTCCCATATGGCTCAGCTTTGACTAATGTATTCTGTTTTATTTTGTTTTTTTAATTTCAGGACTAGCATTGTAGGATTCAGAATGATTGTTCACTGAAATGGAGAATGCATTGTGTTTTATAATCCTTGATTTGAGAATTTCTTTATTTATAATTCTTAATCTAGTAAACTGGGAAAACTGAAAGTTATCCAGAGCTCTGGCAATTAATTATGGAAATAGATATCCAAAATATGTAAGATTATGTGATTTAAATACCCCTACCCAATTACTTGATTGTAAATCCTTGCTATTAGATTTAAAAATACAGATGGCGAAACATGAGCCATTGACAAGAAAAAATATATATTCCCATTTAGCTTTAAATGTGTGCTATTTTTCCTCACATGTAACACTTCAGGGATCCATTCATTTAACATTTTGATAATTGGGATACATGACTAAGGGGCTGTACAGACCGCCCCTAAGTGGCAGCCTGAAGCTACCGCTTTTAAAGCCAGATCAGGGCCGTGGCAACCACACACTGCAATCCCAATCTCGCCTTTCTGTGCTGCGGAAAGGGTGCCATAGCCACCAGCACCACAGCTTTTCAGCACTCCTTTGGCATGTAGACGCAGCGCCAGGGGAGTACCATGATGCTTTCTGCCATGTAGTGTGGTGTGCAGCGTCACGCCAGCCTGGGGCAGAGCTGGGCATGCGTCATGTGGACGCAATGCCCCCAATCTGCCCCCAGGCCAGCCAAAGACTTTGGTCTGTACACGCTGTCACTTACCAGTCTGTTCTATCAGAAATATTGGCTATATTCTGCTTGTCAGTGACATAGTCACTGGTGACTCTGAACATCAAAGGTGGAGGAGTGTTGACTTTCTTTCTGTGTTTTTCTTGTAAATTCCAAACCATTTATTTACCAAATCATTGATTTATTTAATATCATTTTTTTCATGAAGACTAGTGAAGTGATTCTCAATATTCAGCGGTGAATACCAGTAACCATCATTCTCTAAATTCAAAATAACTCCATCAGATGCAAGCACATGGCCATCTACTGGTTTTCCAGGACTGTGTGTAGGTAAAACTGTATAGTGGTTTGTGGGTTTAATTTGCTCATTTCGAGGCTCCCCCCCCCCTCAATAGCACATCTGAGCCTTTCCTTTGTATGTGTGCACACATCCTTTGTTATTAAGTGTAACATTTTGAAGCCTGCACATAATGGGAGAAAATTCTCTCAATGTGGAATTTCACACTATTAATGCAGAAGTGCAAAGGCATCATAAACAAAATTTTACTTGGATGAAAGGAACATTTACAAGGAAGGAGGAAGAAGAGAGGATGGGAGAGGAGGAAACAAGGATGAACAAAACAGAATTTCAATCTTAAGAATATACGAGGCATTGCCTAAAACCCACCACTCCTACTTGTCATGAAAAGGCCTTCATAGTCTATTATGATTTTTTTTTGTATCTTGGAAACAATGGTGAGCATTCTGTAGAATGGGGTAGACAACTTGTGGTCCTATAGATGTTTTGAATTTCATCTTCCAGAAGTCCCAGCCAGCATCCCTACTGGTAAGAGGTTGTAGATGTTGTAGTTCAAAGCATCTGGAGCACTAAAGGTTCTCCATATTTGCTGGTATGACAATGAGGTATGGGAGTAGTAATCGCTGCACTTAATTGAGGTTCTAAAGAGGCCTGGACTTCTCATTTTACTATCAATCTTGTTACTTTTTGGCATCAGCCAGCATAAGAGAATCTTTGCCATTTTTTGAATGCTGAACTGAGTTCCAAAATGTTGAGAGGAGGGAAGGAGTCTGACTTGTTATGGAAGTCATATAGTCAGAGGAGGGCATGTTGTTCAGTCAACTTCACAGCTCTACCGTGGCATTTCCCTATAAACACCAGATAGGGAGATTACAATAGGTATAGTAACACTGGGTCACTTTTCAGGGACCACAGTCTCTCAACCACATTCTCAATATATATATATTGGTATATTAATTATGCATGTTATCTTCATGAATTGGGAGAGTAATTTTTCAGTGTTTACAAAATCAAAATTTCTTTAAAAAAAAAAGACATGAGCAAGACAACAAATTCTTTTCCTTGCTGATACTTATTTTGGGGGTGATGAAGGGTAGAGTGGGGACAGGGATTTTCCCCCTTTCTCTCACTCTCTCTTTCACACACACACACACTATCTCAATCTCGATCTCATATTTTGGCTTCTACAATAGTTAGATACTTCCCTTTCAGCTGTGGAGACAGTTGTTCCCTCCCCATCTCATATAGTCAGGAAGACAATAGGATTAGCCCTATTCTGAAAACTATGTTATTTTCATTGTTCATGTATTTAAATTGGGCTAAAAGCAAACTATTTCAGTATGCTAATTGTAACCGTTATTATAAATATATCAAGAATGAAGTACTCAACACTTAAAACAAAACAAAACACTGACACATATTAATATCTAAATTATACCTAATCAACAAAAAAGGACCCTCCCTCCACCCAAGACTCAAGATTATTGTCTACGGTGATCACTCAATATAATGCATTTCTGGCAAATTTGACATTTCAACCCACCCCCAAATTTTCTCTAGCTATTTTATTTTAAAATATAGAAGTATATAATCATGCAATTTTTTATGTTAGCAGCTCTGTAGAAGTTGATACAGTCAAAATTAACACATGGTGCTCCTTTTCAATGGTTTCTTCCAAAATGCAGGCAGAGCGAGCAGGATGCTCAAAAGGACATGGGACTTTTTAAAGGAAAAAAAAAATTAAGAGGTTTTTTTTTTTTTGGTCTCTGTGTTATGCTATATAAATTCCCATGCCTGATCAAAGAACTGACAAACTTGGCATGTTACCTCATGGGAACAAAATGAAGATCATATTAAGTTTGGGCTTCACTCCAAACCTCACTGCTTGAGGGAACTCCCAAGCATATCAGTTTACTGTAATTTTTCCCAGAGTTCATCAACACTGATGAACCAATACTGACCAAACATGATGTTTATACATAGCTTGGCATCCCATATGTTTCTCTGCAAAGTATGAAGTGATAGGCAAACTTGGGGCTATTTTCAGAAGATTGCTCTTTTCGAATTCATTTTGCAAGAAATTTGGTATGAAACAAATTTTAAGAATTTTAGGAACTACCAATGGATTTTTTTTATTTCATTCAGGTCAAATGTGAAATAATCAACATCAATGCAGAAAATATTAAATAAATTCCCTAGTAATTAATTATTTTATAATTATATGTAATGAAAAAAAGCAAGTCACCTATTGACTGATGAGACTCTTCTTCCTGCACATGGCTGAATGTTGTATGGTTAGATTGACATGAACCATTAACTGGTTGCACCAGATATCTTCTGCCCTGACTTAAGAGGAAGGTTGAAGTAACTGAAGAAAGATGGTTAAGCAAGCATGGGGATGTAATTTCATTCTCAAAGGAAGCAGAGAGTAATATTGAGAAATTTCTTCATGCTGTGAGAAAGTCTTTGAAAACTAAAGTTTTTAAAGACTATTTAAAAGTTTGGGACTCATTCTGTGCAAAATTTGCATGTGATATTTTTGTGCAGAAAACATAATTTTCTGCATAGGAAAAAGCTTTTTATGTACAGAAAATTAAAAAAATGTACAGAATCAATGCAGAATATTTAAATCAAAACAATAAGAATAAGCTGACAGTTCACAGCAAATTGTAATGTTGCCTTTCCCTACTTCTCCTTGGCTTCCTTTCTTAAACCATCCTTGGTCTTTGAAAGATATAAACAAGCAATTTGAGGGGTGGGTGGCTGAAGTTAAGTATAAGCTATAATATCTATTTGTAAGAGAGCAATGAGCAAGCCTTTTCTGAACCTGAAATTGCCAACTTATGCAAAAGAGACAGCTCAGTTAGCTTTATAAATCCCAAGTGCAAACCAATGGCCTGTTACAGACTGCCAAAATAAAGGTGCTTCGGGTCCCTTTGGAGGTATGCTATTTAAATGATACATGGGTCCTAAGAGTCTGGAGGTCCCGCCAAAGCCACACTCCATTCCTAAGCACTGGAGTGCAGCTTTGGTGCCGCTTCCGGATTCTTAGGATGCATGCATCATTTAAACAGCATACCTCCAAAGAGACCTGAAGCAGCTTTATTTTGGCAGTCTGTAACAGGCCAGTATGTCTTGACTGTTAAAAAAAACCCATGAAATAGCCTGATCTTTTATTCTATGTGAGAACTTACACATACTGACAAAAGAATAAAAGTTGTGTGTGTATGTGCGTGATATCTTCTCTTCCTTCTTCAGGCATCTGAGCACCCCCTAAACTAACTTGAGAGGGCTGGGAAACCTCTCAAAGCTTTCTTTGGCAGGAGGTGCTCCTAGGAGTACAGGTGAGTACAACAATGGACAGGTGAATTTTGAGGCTGAATACAACTATTAATCCATTCAGACCTGGCCTTAGTACTTCTTCCCATATTAAAAAATATAGAAGGACAGAATCCGCCATAAAGGATATATTGATATATCAGCAGCTTCCTTTATGCAGATAACAAAACATTTGAATCTTGGAATTTCATAGTGTCTGGCAATTGGACAAATGCATAACATAGAGTTACACATTTGGAGCTGATTCATATTCACAATTCCTTTGTATTCAATGATGAAGGGAATACAGAGGCATTGTTAAAGTTATCTAATCTTAATTTAATGAGCAGCAGGTGCTGTGAGTGATGAGGGTCTGTTCTCCTGTTGATCAGGACATAGTATGATTCGAAGTTTCCAACCCCCTTTGGTGCAAGGAGGAATTGCAAGAGAAATCCTGATTATGACTGCTGTTCCAGAGATTGCTTGTAAGGATATGTGGAAATGGCAGCTGTGTCTTCATCAACAGAAAACAGACCTCCATTGCTTGTAGCACGTGCTGCCTGGTAATTCAAGATCGGGGACATCCGGTCAAGGGACAGTACTTACCTTCACAACTAAAGTAGTTGCATAAGTAAGGACTACATGTAGAATTCCAGCTACTGTATTTGTTATTGTCTTCCCTGATGTCAGCATTTTATGTGAAACATTTCTTGTAAATAAGACACAATGGAAATAGTGATAACTGAACTCTATTGTTATATAAAGCTTATTTTTAAAAATGCAGAAAATATTTTAATGGAATTTGCTTTTAGGTAAGCAGAACAATGCAACAGATACTGTGGCAAAGGAATCATTACTTATTTTGATTTGAATTTCAAGATGGAATTTATATCTGGTTGTATGGCAGCCTTCCCCAATGTGGTGCTCTTCAGATGGGTAGGACCACACCTTAGCTAACCTTCCTTCAAATATTACTTTTACTTTTAGATTAAAGTTCTCAGAATTAGCCATGCAGTCTGGCCCTGATGGAAACTGAAGTCCAAACATTTGAGAGGCATCAGGTCGAACAAAGCTGTTTTAAGATAAAAAACTTTTTCAAGAACAAGAAAGCCCAATACAAGAGTCTCAATTATGTCTGCTGATGAGGATGTAGAAAAATAGACATTTTTAAAGCACAAAAAATTGTTTCATTGTATCCAGGATTTTCCTTCTATGACTGGAAGGCTCAATAAAATTTACTCCTCCTAATTTTCAGAGCTTTTTGCATTCCCTCACCCCATAATTTATGCTCTTCAGAAAAGCATCTCTCCTTTGTGTACCATTTTCAGTGGCTGGAGGGTCTGCCATAGAGAAGAAGAATCAGGAAATCAGTTTCCACCAGCCTCTTCTCACACATCCTGCATACCAATCCAACACATTATGTTATATGAGCTGGTAGTATTTCTTGGTTCTACCCATCTATCTTTCAATAAGCTTTGGACAGTGTAGATGGCTCTCCTCCTTTCCAACTCATCCTTACAATATTGTGAGGTGAGTGGGATGTTAAAATTGCTGTTAGAATTTGGTTGATCTAATTTATTTTGTGACTAGCTTGGCTCCAGATACTTTCTGGGAGAAAACGGCAAGAAGAAAGTGATTGTCCCAGCTTTCCTCATCCTTTCATGCTCACTCAAACGGTTAGGTATAGGAATGAAATCTGAGATCCCACAACTTTGCATAGGAGCAAATAACGATGCAGAGCAGTGGCACATGGCAGAGGGGACAGACCTGAAGATCTCTTGGAATGGTGTTTTGGAATTTAAACGTGTCACAAAGTTCTCCATCTCCCAGCCACAAAAATGTTCTTAAAATTCCATCTGGAGGTGGGCCTTGTGAGGCTTATGGTGGGTCTATGAGGCAGAATTTGTCCCTTGAACCATGAGAATCTCCCCAGTTCAAATCTAGTATCTTTTCCAATAGTTTTGCATACTCTAAGACACTGATATAAGGAGAGGATTGCAGGCAGCTCTATTTATGTTTTCCAGGGAACTTATAGTTTTACATTTCTCCATTTCAGATTTTTAAATGTCAATCCTGTGATTCCAGTTCCCTTTGTGATCTGTTCCCAATGGCTTCTTCCACTTCAATAGCTGTTTATTTCAATACGTTGCAAAGCATGGCAACAAATTACAGTGAACTGAAATAAGCCACAGAATCTATGTGTTCTTTAAATAACCAAAAGGGCTGGTGGGGGCTCAGCTAGCCATTTCCTATTCTAATCAAGAAAGGGATTTTACAGACATATCATCCTGAGTCTAAGTCTGAATTACATACTGTACCTTGGTTTCCATTTTCAAAAGGGGAAAGACAGAAAAAAGCTTGGTATGTGTGTGTCTCGTTTTTTAGTTTTGGTTTTGTTAAAGAAGCTGCATTATAGCAGTGCGGAGGGTCACATGTCGGGAGGTCTGCAGGAAAACTTTTTTCATAATTCATGAAGGTCAGGGGTGCGATGGATAGGTGAGGAAAGCTTCAGCTAATGAGCTTTAATTAATGAGCTCATTACATGTAATATAGCATATAACCTTTCCGACATCCACCAAATACGTTGAAAGTAGAAACTGCAGCATGGCTGTATGTTGCTCACTCCCCCTTTTTAACCAAAGGTTGGAAAAGTTTAGAATAGAACTTCCAGACTGAATGAACAAAAGGAAGAGGACATTTAGGAAGGAGACCCATTTCAGGCATAAGACATTTCTTCCCACCCAAGAGACTTTACCACTTCTTTTGCAACCTCTGGGGCACAGCACATATCTTTCTTTCTCCCAGGTGACTGGGCCACATCTCTCTTCCTAGCTAGGGTTGTGATGGACATTAGCATCACTGGGGTAGTGGTGGTGCAGGGTTTGGGGACTGCTCCAGGTGACACCCTGGGGGGGTGGCACCCGGTCAGCCCCTGCCCCTACCCATACATGCTGCTGTCTCATTCTCCTCAGGGGTGACGGCAAGGAGCCAGGTTGAGCATGTGTGTGTCCCTGACACCTCCTTGTCATGGCCCCGTTCTCTGAAGAGAATGGGGCAGCAGCAAAAATGGCAGGGAGGCGTGCATGCGTTCCTCCTGGCTTCAAGTCATGGCAGGGAGGGACGTGCATGTATGTGTGCACATCACATGCACATGCGCTTGGCATGGCTCAGCTAGCCTCCCGCACCTCCTTGAGGAAGCCCTGCCCCTTCTGAAGCCCTGCCCCCCCACACCAGGTAACACCAGGGGCATAGACGCCACTGATAATGGAGGCACTTCCCAGTTTTATCTTCATAGTCATGGAATTTTATCTCCCGCTCAAATTCATTCCATTCAATTTATGAAGAAATTTACAAATTGCGTAGAGAGATCTTGTAGCACTGGGATTTGTTGTCTGTTATGGCATCAAAGCTCTCTCTCTCTCTAAATAGCTCATAAAATTACAAATCCTTGAATTCCATAGCATACAGCCATGGCAATTAAAGCAGTGTCAAACTGCATTATTTCTGCCATGGAGATTAGACCTACATTTTATATATATTTTTAAAAATGAACCAAGCAAAATTCAGTTGCCAATCTTATTCCCCGAAATCAGAGGACTATGTTTATTCTCTTCCAACATGGCTGACAGAAGAAAGAAGTTAAATCCCTAATTTTATGCAAAAGAACTGGTGATTCAACACAGGCATGCAAAGGTGAATTCAGTCACCAAAAGACCCTGGCTTGAATGAATGAATCTGTCAGTTTTACTTTTTCCCATTTTTTAAAAAAACACAACAACACAAAACTAACATTTCTCCCATCAAATGCATGCCTTTTGGAAAGCTTCCACTTGCCCCCCAAAAGCACATCTATTTGCATCACAAAAAGCTACTTCCTTTGCAATCCAATATGTCTCCATCCTTTGTGAGGCCACGTGCTCCTTTGTTTGACAGAAGACACTGAATTTCTCAAGCTTCATGCTTTTGCATCAGGAAAACTTTAGATGGTGTTGAGGTAAAACATGCTAATACAGGAGGAAAAAAACTGAAGATGTTAGTCATAGGCCTGTATTTTACTGTTTTTGTTCTCAGTTCAGAGGGTGCAACATCTTCAATTTTTTTTTCTCCTGTATGGTATCTGATGAACAAGCCAGTGCAGCTTCAAAAGCTTGCAACATGCATATTGTGTGTTTTGGTTGTCCCAATAAAGGTATCATAGTTTGGGGAATTTTGATGTTATTGGATTTGCTATATGGCCAAACAGCTACCCCTGATGTTTTCTGAATTTTAACTGTAATGAGGGCAATGACAGATTACATTCCTAGGGAGATGTCCTATTTCAACTCTTCCAAGCAAAAGCAACCAGAAACTCTTAAATTCTGTTCCCATTTCCCCTCTTCTTGGACCTGGTCCTCCAAGAATTCATAGGGTCACCCATGATAGACTACCGTCATTAAGTTGGGAGAGGTCTGCCGGATCTTTTTTCTCCTTCTCCCAAATGTTTTAGAATCAGTGCCAACACAGGAATAATAAAGACTGAACTACAATGCTGGGTCTCATGCAGGTTGTCGTTCAGCTCCCATGATCTCCAGTGGAGAAAAAAGTCATATCAGGATCATTACAGTGGCTATATTTTTACTTTACAAACAGTAGAGAAATACCCAGCAGCTCTCTCTCATCTTCAAGGAATCTGTCTCAATAGCTTACAACAACTTCATCCAGTTCCTCAAAAATCCTTGGTTTTCTTTGGCATCAATGGCAAGAATGGCAGGAAGGGTAAATAATTGGGTCCTTTGGGCATTCTTTGAAATACCCCAAAGTGAAATAAAAACAAAATAAAAAGAGGGTTTGAGTGTTTGAACAGAACACTTCCAGGATCCTACTTCAATGTGAGAGTGAACACAAGCCTCTTAGCAAATCTCTGACATCTATCACAGTATTTTGAGCACTCTGAGATTGCTGGTGGTATGCCACTATTTTTAAAAGTAGGGTATCCATGGTCAAATGAAATAAAGAGAAAAGGAAACATGGTGACTATCTAGGAATGCAGCAATCTTTGTCTTTTACAATGTTCTGGAAGAAAAAAATATTGACGTATGGCTTTTCTTTCTCCTGGGGAATGATGTGACAAGGGAAACCTCTTGAAATGCCTTCTTCCCAGCAATTATTCAGCTAGCAGGTGCATGGTCATTTATTGCAAACTTTAAAATGGGTATGAAAACCACTGAAATAGTTTGAAAAATTCCTAAGCCTTGGCTCAGTCATTAACCAAAATCAAGAAATCAGAAGAAGACTTGAATAAACAACACAAATACACAAAGGAGCAACACAAAATCCTCAAGTGTAAAGACTTATGATTAAATACCCAATTCAGAATCATTCTGGCCACAGTATTTCTGATTTCTACGTATGGTTAGGAAAGCTGGACAGTAAAGAAAGCTGACAGGAAGAAAATCAATTTATTTGAAATGTGGTGCTGAAGAAGAGGTCTATGGATACAATGGACTGCTAAAAATGAAAAATGAATCAGTCTTAGACCAAGTCAAGCCTGAACTCTCGCTAGAAATGAAGATGACTAAACTGAGCTGATGTACTCTGGACATATCATGAGACAGCATGACTCACTGGAAAAAGATAATTCTTCACACAGTGAAAGACAGGCAGAAGGACAAGAGGGAGACTACACTACAGGTGAATTGATTCAATCAAGGAAGTCATAGCCCTGAGATTGCGAGACCTGGACAGGGCAGTTGATGAAATGGGATCTTGGAATTCTCTCATTCATAGAGTAACCATAAATTAGTCAATTTGACAGCAAATAACAACAAAAACAAGAAAAACAAATACACAAAAGAGACAAGATGCTGTCAACTTGTAGTAGAAAATCAATAAATAAGAAAACTTATATACCAAAGAAGAATACCATTTTGATTCACTGTGATTCCATGCCAGTTTGTGTGAAGCAATCATAGGAACCAATCATGTGGCTTTGCTGCAGTAGTTAAGCATACATAAACACTCACACACACATGCGCACACACACACACCCTATCAGTGTGGGGCATCATCATTTATGTTTCTGTGAGCAAAAAATAATGGAGGAGAGAGAAGGATGTCTAACTGTACACAAAACAGACAAGATAGGCACACATATACATTCCCTAATTTTGTTCTTGAAAACTAAATTGCAAGAGTGATTGCAAAGAAGGAATAATGTTGACTACTAGTTCTGTATTAGAAAAGAACAACCATACTGAGATTGGGAAAGCTTCTATCCCACTCCTTGCAACAGGCTCCTGGCCCTATTGGGATGTTTTCAGGGTAATGCTGGTCCCACCATTTTCCTCGGTGTTGTTTCTATACCTTGCATTTCAGCCTGACATCATCCTTTCTTGTTCTTGCTTCCTTGAAACACTCAATGGGGATTTGCAAATGCCACCTTAGTGCAGCTAGTGTTACAATCTACTTCATAATTGTGTCAGAGTGGTATGTAATAGGAACCTTTGCAGTCATCCCACCATCACTGATCAACCACAGGGAATGGAGTTGAGGGTTAAGATAGGAAACATTGAGACAGCTTCAGGAGTTACATAATGATCCTCTAAAGTTTAGTTGAGGTCCATCGATCAGATTAGATCAACACAACAGAATTCTCCATCTAATTTTATTTAAGTTGAAATGGCTGTCCAGAGTATAAATTACTAGTAATAAGATCAAACCCATGCTCTTTTTTTTAACCAGCAGGAAGCCAATATACTTTTTTTAACCTTGAACCTCAGAATTCAGAGAGTAACTTTCAACAATATTACTTGGCTACGAATATATGCAAAAACTTAATCAGCAGCATCCGTGCCTCATTATTATATTCTTAACAAGAAGTCATTAAGATTTATTTGTAACTGAATATGCTGTGTGCTAGCTGCAGCCAACTCACTTCAGGGTCCATTGGAATTTCTTAACAGCTATGGTCCCTGTGACATCTGTGCACCCACAACCTTTGGAATAAACTAGCTAGTCCATGTCTCATTGGATTCATAGGTGGCTGAAGCTGTGAAACTGTTAAAGGGCCAGTAAAGTTTGCTCATTAGAGAAAAGTTATGTCTGGGTAGTTTTAATGCTGTTATCTTCCCTTTGCCTCTTTGGTGAGAGCTAACTTTATACTACCATGATGACCCGATAACCTAGATTGATTTCTTGTTATGGATCTAAGTTTGAATGATTCTGAGGTCAACAGTTTGTTACTATTTTTATGCTGCTAACATCCAGAATCATAGGGGGTGGGTGGGAAAAGTTATTTCAGAGCAAATCTGGGGGGGAAATCAGCTTTGCTCAACAGTCTGATAGCTAAGACCCAGAGCATAGACTTATATTGGAGGAAAAGAACAATTATAGATAAGTGAAAGAAATCAATATGGACTTTTGTGTGGTTTACTCCAAATGTCAGGGTCCAGAAAGAAAGAAAGTGCAATTTCTAATGCAACTATAGATTTCTGCTCTGCTCTCCCCTCACTTTCCCCCTGCCCCACTCCTCACACCATCTTGTAGCTTTTTTGAGGTGAGAAAAAGTTGCTCTGGTGCCCATTTTAAAGATTAAAACTAACTGTAAAAAGGGACTTAATCTTGGTCCCACTCAAGCTGTTTTAAACATTTGTCTTGCTCAGATGAGAAATGTTGATTTTATCGAAACCAATCAAAAAGTATCACTCTGACACTTTTTAAATGGAGAAATCTGTTTTTCATCCTTCACTATATAACAGCATTTTAAACTCACACACATCCTGAAAAACCTTATGAAGTGCTAGATAAAGAAATAAAACTCATCTTGGACTGGGCCCCCTTATTCCACAGCAATTTATATATAGAATTGACCTCATATAGGGGATTGTGGAATACAATCTGCAATCTGTAGGCAGCTATCGCTGCCTATACTATTGAAGATCCCTAATAGCTTTTGAGAGGTTAGAAGGACAGAGCTTTCAGAGCCTTTCTCTTCATCAGAGAAATTTTAGCTAATTTCAGTTCAGGAAAGAACTGAAAATGTTTGCTGAAAATGGCAGTCCTGCCAACTTCTTCCTCTACCTTTCTGTAATACTCAGCCCAGGTTCTCTGACACTCTGACTATCTTATAATAGAAGTTCTCATTGTCCCACCACATCACTGCCTGAATGTACAGTATATCATAATAAGGTGGTGACAGGGGTAAGGAGGACTAGATGTTAAAGTGAGGTAGGGACAAATGTGGAAAGATTTTTATCAGTTTTCTAAGGCGTGGTGTGTAGCTCCATATTTTTTAATGTGCATATCCACCATGTCAAAGCTGGAAGGTTACAGTAAAAAAAAAAGTTACTGGTATTTCTTATATTGGTACATAAGGTGCTGAAACATTAATTGTCATAGTATGCAAAGGCATCTGGAAGCACCTTTGAAACTAACTGAAAGAATTAAACTGGTAGTATGAGCATTCGTAGACCTGAGCCTACTTCCTCAGATACCTGTTAGGAAGTAGACTTAAGGTTAAGAAAGCTCATGCTACTAGCTTCTTTCTTTCAGTTGATCTCAAAGGTACTACAAGCTCCCTTTGCATACTGATTTTCCAGACTGAGGGGCTCAACAGATTGGCAGAAAGAGGAGGTGAGAAACTGCCCCTTTCTGTCTCAGAAGCAGGCCGTGGCAACCATATGCCATGGCCTGTGCATGGCGCAAAAAGAAGCCCCCAAAAGGGGCTTCTTTTTGCCCCGTAGAAGGGGCACCATAACTGCCACCGTACGGCATTATGACACCCCTCCCATGCGCAACACCGTTTGGGTACTGTGCATGAGGGACATCATCACGGCACACCTCATGTAAACAGGTGTGCACCAAGATGGTGCCCTGGCAGAGGAAGAAGGGCTAGGAGCATGTGAATGCTCCATGCTTCCTCAGCCCTACCATGCATGGAGGCCGGTGGAAACTGCCGGTCTGTATTCCCCCTAATACAACTATGTCTTTGAATTCTACTGTCACAGTTACAACTATAAAAAAGCTAACACTATACTTATATTGGTACATAGTTACTTTTAGCTACTTTAAAATAGATCTCAGTTCCACAGGCCAGTGGCCTATGGTAGAAAACACAATCTCCTTCATTTCAATTCATGATCACCTCAATATCTAGAGACAGAATGAAGCAATGATATGAATTAGTACTTGAATCATGTGACATTCTCCTCTACCGTTTATTTTCCTCCAGCAGGGCACATAATGCAGAAGTAGACATTGGTACAAAGCCTTGCCACAAATCAAGATGCTAACTCTGGCGGGTTATAGACCGCCGAAAAGCGGCAGTCTGGCTCCGCCGCCGCTTGCAGCGTCAGGGAGCCGCAGCCTTTAAACGGCGCGACTCTCGGACACTGCAGAGAAGGAGCGCGGAAATCGCGCTCCTTCTCGGGCCCCGGAAGAAGTGCCGCAAGTGCCAAAGGGCGCACTCGCGGCGTCACTTCCGGTGCACCACGTGCGGACGCAGAGTGTCCGTTATGTCAATATGGCGGTGGCCGTGTGGAACGGCTGTCGCCATATTGTACGTATTGAATATGTATTAGGGTTAGGGGGTGCGGAAGCACCGCCCTTTGGCGGTCTATAACCCGCCTCTGTCTGCCTTAATACGCTAATGACATATATAGGTCTGTCTCTGCCTTTCCACTCCACCAAATGGATCTTAAGATGTAGACTTAAGACTACCAAAGTTCATGCTGCCAACCTCTTTCTTTAAGCTCAGGGTGAAACAGACCAACCCAAAGGAGCAGCTTGCCACTGCCCCTTTGAGAGCTGGATTGGGGCCGTGGCAGCCGCATGTTGCAGCCCTGATCTGGTGTTTTTTCAATCCTAAAAGAAGCAGAAAAATGCTGCTTCTTTTTGGCCCAGAAAAAAGAGTACCCTTGCTGTCATGGCAGCACTTTTCTGCACTCCTTTTGGTGTGTGGTGTGTGAATGCTGCACCAAAGAAGTGCTGTAATGTCACCCACCATGCGGTCAGGCGGGTGGCATGACTTCAGCTTGGGGGTGGCATCAGGGCATGTGTCATCCAAATGCCATGCTCCCATGGCATCCACAAGCCAGCGCTTACTGCCGGTCTTTACAGCCCCTTAGTCTCAAAGGTTCAGCAAGATCTCTACATACTGATCTTCAGACTAACACAGCTGTATCTTTGCATTCCGCCATTTGGTGAGACTACTCCTATAATAAAACATTACTGTTATAACAAAAAAGTGATGTTATCCTTTTAAAAGTTTTGCTGGTAATGTAACTGAATCTGTCTTAATTATTAACTAAGGTCTAATCTAGTTTGTTGTGGCACCAGAGCTCTCTGACAGAGAATGCTAAATTTCTCACAAAACTACAAATCCCAGGACTCCAATGCATTGAGACATGATAGTTAAAGCAGCATCAAACTGCATTAGTTCGGCTGTACAGATTAGACCTTAACTATTGAAAAACAGAATTGCTGGTATGTAACAAATGTTTTTTTTTACTTTCAAGCTCTGCACCCTTGTTTGATGCTGATGCAGAAGTCAGTGGTTCCAGGAGTCTGCAAAAGCTGCTTCACTTTTAGTTATATTGAAGATTTTTCTCTATGCAAGGACACTGAACAAAAGTACTGCCAACCTTTTATAACATCACCATAGCATGTAAAATGAATAAAGATAGTGGTGGTGGGAAGAAAGTAACAGAGTCCCAGTCTTCAAGGATGTATCCAGATTGCAAAAATAAAGCAATTTAACTGTCTTGACTCCATCTTGTGGAATCTTGGGATTTGTGGTTTGATGAGGTATTCAGACTGATCTGCCAGTGACCAGGATTCTGTAGGACAGAATCCTACATACCATGGGTAAAGTGGTGACAAATTGCTTTATCTCTGTAGTGTGGATATATCCCAAGCTATGAAAAATTATTTGGGGGAGTACAATTCCCACTCGTCATGCTAGATGAAGTGTTCCCTGAGCTACAGTTGAAAATAAAATTCCCCAAGCTCTGACCATCTCTAATCTATTTGCCTTTACTAGCAGAACATAGTCTTGCACAGGGTATGTTTTGGATGATCAACTAAAAATGTATATTTCCCAATGGAGACATCTGGTTTGGTGGTGGGGAAATTGGTTAGTTTCCTTTCCCCCTATAGTTAGATAGTCTGAACTCCTGATCAATGTGGGAGTTGGGCAAATATGTCAGTTTTACTTTCTCCCCATGTTCAATTTTTGATTGACTCTGATCTAACAAAATGAAATAAAATTCTCACCCACCCCTAATCATGACCTAACTCCCATGTGCATTAAAAATATACATGACGGTATTGTGAAAAGAGTGGGCAGTGTGCAGCAGCAATGGTAACATGAGTGGTTATGTGTGTTGGTAAGAAGAATTTAAGAATAATCTTGTGGGCTCTTTAAGGAAAAGTGAAATGGATGACAATCATTTTATTAGCAAGAACATAAATGCCAGATCAAGAAATGAGTTCCAAATGCCATATATTTGTTCATTCCTATTTGTTACTTAATTAGGTTTATTTCCCTCTTCACAAACAGATGATGTCAAATGAAGGTGAAAATTTTGGCTGGGGCAGGGGAGAGAACAGTGAATGAGAAAACAGATTTTGTGTGTGTGTACTGTTAAAATTCTAAAAACTGATAGACAAGTACACTGACTCTCGCTTAAGCCTTGGAAGGTAGAAATTGTGCATTCCTCTCCCAGGTTTTTCTAACCAGACTCTGAAGAAGGTCCCTAACCTAAAAAAGACTATTATAAATTGTGCTATAGATGCCAATCTACCGTTTCCTTGACCTTTTCAGAATATGATGAAATTTTTGAGAAAAAAAAATATGAATCCTTGCCAGCTATCTAAGCTATATAAAAGGCAAAAGAAGAGGGAGGGAACAAAGTTATTCTTCTTTTTAAAAGAGAATATATAACAATATGCTCAGCATCATTACTGTAATGGAAAAGCAGGGGATATATTTACTGAGCAAACAATAAAATTTCGGTAGTAGTTAGGCTATAGTGTGTGAGCTTTTAAAATATCCTTTCCCCTTGTCTCTGATATTTGCCAAGCTAGGAGTCCATTGTCATGGTCCATGGTGTCTCTGCAATCAAAGGATAAAGTCCCATTTCTCCACTACAAGCCTTCTTATACTGTTTATTGCAGAAATTTGCCATACACAAAAAATAAAATAAAATTGTATTTCTCCAGCCCTCCTTCACTATTTTTCCAATGTGGATGCTGCTCAGAAAACCCTTCCACCTAGATAGAGGATGAAGTGGAAAAATGGGAAGGGGGTAGTCATGAAAAGGCTTTGTAAAAGGAGTTTCTTTCTCGAAACTTTGGGGCTGTGCAGATTGGCCATTAAGGCTTGCCTGAGGGTGAGTCAGGGCACAGTGTCCATACAACGCACACCCTGACTCTGCCCCCATGGTGGCAAGACACTGCACACCACTCCAAATTACATGCAGCATCATGGTACTCCTCTGGTGCTGCGTTTACACAATGCAGCACCAAAGGAGTGCCCTTTTCAGAGCACAAAAAGGAGCTACCATGCGGTTGCTGCGGCCCCGATCTAGCACAGCTGGAGGCACCTGCAGACTGTCCCTTAGGGGTGGTCTGCACAGCCTCTTTGTTAACTGGGATATGCCAATACATTCCAGTCTGAAGTCAGCAAACGAATGGAAATAGTGACTGCCAGTGGTACAAGAATGAATATGTGAATTAAAAAAGAAAAAAATGGATTCCACCCTCCATTTCCGCCCTTCTGCCAAACTTTAGCGATGCAAAGGAAGCTGTTGTTAGGAAATCAACTCCCATTCTTCTGTTTTGTCACTTCTCTTCCTACCACACCCAGTTTATAGCTTCTCCAGGGCACCTTACATAATTTGGAAGGAAAGAACAATAAACTATGGCCAGCGCGTAGCAGTGGTGTAGACTCAAGTCAATGGACTCTGACTCAAATCTGACTCAAGTTGGTTCAATGACTTCAACTTAGACTTCACTCAGTAATAAATTACACGTTAAGGGCCGATACAGACCAGCTCAAAGGGGTGGCTTGATGCTGCCCCTTTGAGTGCCAGGTTGGGGCAGCAGCAATTGCACACCATGCTCCTAACCCGGCATTTTGCTGGCTCAAATGAAAGTGGGAGAAAGCCACTCCTTTTTGAACCGACAAAAAGCTGGCTCTTCTGTCACTGCCACCACTTTGCAGCACTCCTGCAGTGTGTCACATCTAAACACTGTGCTGTCAGAGCACCACAAAGCGGGTGGGCAGGTGGGCAGCTTCATGGTGGCTTTCTGCTGGCTTGGGGGCATGTGTTCTGTGTACGCAATGCCCCACAGCCACCGACTTTTTTGCCAGTCTGTTCCAGCTCTTGTCTCATAGAATCATAGAGTTGTAAGAGACCAAAGGGCCATCTAGTCCAAACCCCTGCCATACAGGAACTCACCACCAAAACATCCCTAACAAATGGCCATCCAGCCTCTGTTTAAAATACCCCAAAGAAGGACATTCCACCACTCTCCAAGGGAGTGTGTTCCACTGTCAAACAGCTGTTGTTGCCAGGAAGTTCCTCCTAATGTTGAGGTGGAATCTCTTTTCCTGCAGTTTGCATTCATTGTTCTGGTCCTATTCTCTGGAGCAGCAGGAAAAAAAAGCTTGTGCATCCTCAGTATGACACCCCTTCCAATATTTAAACAGGGCTATCATATCACCTCTTAAACTTTTCTTCTCCAAGCTAAACATACCCAGCTCCCTAGGTCTCTCCTCAAAGGGCATGGTTTCCAGACCCTTCACCATTTTGGTTGCTCTCCTCCTGGACACACTCCAGCTTGTCAACAACCTCTTTGAATTATGGTGCCCAGACTGGACACAGTATTCCAGGTGAGGCCTGACCAAAGCAGAATGGATTTGCACTATTACCTTCCTTGATCTAGACACTATACTTCTATTGATGCAGCCTAGAATCAAATTGGTCTTTTTAGCTGCCACATCACACTATTGACTCATGTTCAACTTGTGGTCAACTAGGACACTAGATCCCTTTCACATGTAGTCTCATTAAGTCAGGTATCCCCGTTCCTATACATGGTGTTTGACTCACAACTTGTATATTTTTAGCAACTGACTTGCTAGCCTAACTTCATCCAGAAATGTTACAAAATGGGAAATGTCAAGTTGTTTTTGTCATTTGAATAACACTTCCATCTCACTGCTTTTGCCTACTGGTCACATGACAGAAACAGTACTTTACATTTGCTGTACATTTTGCCCCTATTTCCTGTAGACCCTTGTCTCAAGCCCATTTCCTAAGGCATTTGCTATTCCCCTCCAAGAAATCCACCCCATACTATGGGGGTGTCTTGCCTACTGCTCCCAGGAAAATCTTTAGAAGGCTCCTCCAATGTGCAGTAGAGACAGACTGTTGAGTAGACCTCATTTTTTCTAAAATGCAAATCTTTTTCATTTTCTATTCACTGAAACACCATCCACCCCACCACTCCCTGCTTTTTCTCTCCTAGGGGATTATCAGACGAGGGACCTGCCCTGTCATGTTCCCATCATGTTCCCATCCTTCCCATGCGATTATGGGAAGGACTTTCAGATGGGATTTGCACTCATCCCATCCGGGAAGCACAAATGACAGCAATCACACAAAAGGCTTTCAGATGAAGTTGAGGAGATCCCATCATTATCCTGCCATTAACCTGTCATTAAGGTGACATTGGTCGGCATTTTGCATTAATAGAAATTTGTGTTGATGCAATGCTGCTTTAACGACAAAGGTGGGATTGATGCTATGGTTTGAAAGCCCTGTGTGCCATCACAGTCACGGATGGGATAAGGATGGTGGAGCAATCCCATCCCTATCCTGTCCCTATGTGAAAATCTCTCTAGACTCCTAGACTCGAGATTCAACATGACACTTCACTTGAAAATATCTTGCAAGGACTTGAGATTTGAAACTTGAAGGAAGAGACTTGACAAGACGTGGAGTAAAAGACTTTAATACATCACTGGAGCTTAGTTATTGGACTGCAGTTCCTACAGATGGCCATGCTGGCTGGGGGATTCTGGGTTACATTTTGAGGATCTGGCCATTATTTAAAATATGGAACTTCAGACTCAGAAGACATTGCTCTCTGGGTTAGAAGATATTAAGTTGCTTTTCTGCCATGTCTTTTATAATTGATTGGCACATAGTAATCAAGCAGGAAAAGCTTTTTAAGCACCACAGTGGCAGAGAACAGAACAGCTGTTTGCTTGATTAATTCCTGGGTGTTGAGTTAGAAACCTAGGAGTTGGCTGGATTGCACCAAATTGGAATCCAAAGAGAAAATACTAAATCTGATGTTGGATTGTCAAAGATCACAGAAGATTATCATTTTTGGTCTGGTAGTAAAATGAAGATTAAAAACAAAGTCTCAGTTAAGAACTAAACCTCCAAAGCTGACATTAATTAAATTAAAATCAAAAACACAACAGAAAAATGCAAATAAATGAGGCAACAGAGAGTTCTCTGTTTGGACCCTCTGGAAGAACAGTACAGCTCACATGCCAAAAACCTGTCTGAAGGGACATTTACACGGTAGAAATAATGCAGTTGTACACCACTTTAAATGCTGTAGCTCCATCCTACGGAATCCTGGGATTTGTAGTTTTATACAATCTTTAGCCTTCCCTGCCAAAGTGGGCTGGTGCCTCATAAATAATAACAACAACAACAATAATATTAAATAAACATTTTATTTATATTTTCCCGCGTCTCCTGGGTGGATCGAGATGGGATTACAATTACAAATATACAATTACAAATCTGGTCAATAAAATATAAAAACATATAACAATTAAACCATTTAACAATTAAAAACACATTATCGAAAGCGGCAATGGGAGTAAGGTATTCCAATCCCAATCAAAAAAGGATTTATGTATCTCATACAGAATCAAGTGGGTATGCTTGTCAGAAAAGATCCGTCTTAACTGCCCTCCTGAAAGTCTCCAAGGAGGTAGTAAGATGGATCTCTTCCAGGAGACTGTTCCATAATCTTGGAGCAGCAACAGTGAAAGTTCTTAGGGAAGTTGAGGCTAGTCTGGTCATTTTTGATTCCAGCAAGTTGTTCCCCGATATTCTGAGAGTGTAGGGCAGATTATGTAGGGAGAGGCATTCCCATAAGTAACTCGGGCCCAAGCCATGTAGGGCTTTAAAGGTAATAACCAACACCTTGTCTTGTGCCTGGAAGGAGATCAACAGCCAGTGAAGATCTTTTAAAATTGGTGTTATATGGTCAAACCTTGAAGAAGTGGTGACCAATCTGGCTGCTGCGTTTTGCACCATTTGAAGCTTTCGAACTTGGTACAAGGTTAGCCCCATGTAGAGCACATTAGAGAAATCAAGATGCGAGATTACTAGAGCATGCACTACTGCTTCAAGGTCCTTTTGGTCCAGGTAGAGGCGCAGGAGGCGTATCAACTGAAGTTGATAGCAAGCACTCCTGGCCATTGCATCTATTTGAGATGACAGCTGTAGGGACAGATCCAGGAGTACTCCCAAACTGCGGACTTCGTCCTTTAGGGGAAGTGTGACCCCGTCCAGGACCGGTTGACAAATTTCCCTGCCCAGACCTGAGGTTCCTATTGCAAGTACCTCCATTTTCTCTGGATTCAACCTGAGTTTGTTTTCCCTCATCCAGCCCATTACCGACTCAAGGCAGGCATTCAGAGGAGAGATGCCATCCTTAGTCACTGCTACAGTTGGAGACACAGAGAAACATATTTGGGTGTCATCAGCGTACTGATAACATTGTGCCCCATGTCTCCGGATTACCTCTCCAAGTGGCTTCATGTAAATGTTAAATAGCACGAGGGACAGAATGGCACCCTGAGGAACGCCAGATGTCAGCTCTCTCTTGGAAGAGCAGCTGTCCCCCAGCATCACCATCTGGAATCTGCCTGAGAGGTAGGAATGGAGCCACTGAAGCGCAGTGTCCCCAATACCTAACTCCCTCAGGCATTCCAGAAGGATCCTGTGGTCCCAGGATTCTGTAGGATGGCAATTAAAGCGGTCTCACACTTCATTATTTCTACACTGTAAATGCACTCGGAATAAAGACATCTTTGTATCTCAGTGGGAGATTGACTAAATATGAACAAACCTAGCCTCCTTCTGTCTGGGACTGGGCGTCTCTCATGTGCCCAGCCAATATACCTCTGATGCTGGCAGGTTCAAGAGAATGACTTCTTCCAAAGATTTTAAAACCTGGGCATGCTTATACTATAGATGTACCATATGGCTGAAACGTAGTTCATACTGTTGAGATTTAGGCAAGTTTTCACTGTGGAAAATTATCTCATGCACACCTGGCACTTGTATAAACTACCTCAAAGGCTATGTTGTTACTAAGAAGAGCAGAACTACTACTTTGCTCTTAATTTCCTGCTTTGGAATTAGAGATAAAACTGATAAAACATGCTGTGGAGATGTGTGAACCCTGTAAGGTGACTCTGAAATGTTGTGAAATGTAAACAGAAACAATTTGACCTTTGACAGATTGCTTACCTATGTACTGTTTGTGATGTTACTGGAAATGTCAAGCCTAATCAGATGTGAAAGTGGCAAAAATAACTGACTTTATAGAGTTAAGCCAAACATAACCCAGTAGTAAGACTGTTATTGAACACAGAGGTGAGGGATTCAATTACTGAGGCCAGCTGAGCATGGATACAGTGTGGATGATCCAAAAAGTTAACTTTCTGATGCATCAAAGGTCAACCTGAAATAGTAATAGTATGCCAACGTAAACTTCTGGAGCAGTTCTGTACTCCATTAGTAGATCTGGAGAAGTGTAATTGTAATCCACACATGTTCATGCTCAAATAAGTAAGAACTCATCCAGACTGATGAAATAAATCAAGAGATCATGATTTTTACTCAATTACCTCTTTGTTACCAAGATCCAAACAACACATTGACAATTCCAGGTTGTATCAGGCTCTTCCCCTGCTTTCATGAATCTTCTTGTTCCTATCAGCAAGGTGGGTTTATGTAAAATTAAACCTATAGTTTCTGTTCTACCTGCCATCTCCCTTTTGTTCTCTTTACTCCTCTCCTACATGTTTTAAGTTGGATCTGCAGTGCTTTTGCACACACCCACACATGCCCACACGAGAAGAGGAGAGAGGAAAAAGAAGATAGGCGAAAATACCCCCTCCATCTCTATGCACTGTTTTGTGAAACTGTTCTGTGTGTGGGGAGGTGTGGAGGAGAGTGAGGTAAGAATGAGGGTTTTGGGTCCCATATGAGAGAAAAGTAGGGTATCATTCAATTAGTTAATTAATTAGATAAATAAAGGAAGTGGGAAAAAGACATTGTCAGGACTTCCTGTTCAATTTCTGTGATTTCATTTGTCTGTGTGATACCATTCGTCACAAGAATTAATGAGGAAAAGTAGACCATGCATGTTATTTATCTTTTTTAAAGAGTATGTGGCTGTGGAAAAGGGAAGAGGCAGCTCAAACTGACATTAAATTTAGCTGAATGAATCAGCACTAGTTACCAGTTTGGACGTGTCCTTAGCTAGTTTTATAAGTGCTGCTCGAGTCCTCCCCCACACCATGCATTTTCTTTTTATTTTAGGGGCTTTCCGCATGGGCCAAAAGCCCCATGTTCCCCTGCCCTCAGTTCAGACGATTCAAGCCAAAACTCTGAGGGCAAGATTGTGTTAATTCTGCCAGCTTAGATGTGGATCAGATGGATCTGACCTAATCCCAGAGCCTTTAGCCTGGGGTAATTTGACCCCTGATTTACTGAGATTCCGGGAAACATGGCAAATCTGAGCTGTTAGACAGCCCCACATGCTCCTTTCCTTACTGTGCTGCTTCCTAAAGAACCCCTCCAGTCACAGTGCCTGATGCAAAAATGTGGTGCCTGGCCACATGAATGCAGCCAGGCAACCCATTTTTGTGCCAGACATGGTGATGGGGGGCATCTGAGTATGAGCAACGGTGCAGCAAGGTAAGCAGTGCACACCAGTAGCAGGTCCCATGTAAATGTCTATCCATCTCGGCACCGTGTAAACCCCACACCTGTGTAAACACCCATCTGTCCCTGCACCAACCCTAGGACCGGCCTGGATAAGTATCCAGGCCAGAATAGCATGGGCTCAGCCTGTGCTATCCTGGCCCATCTGCTCTGCCCCTTGGACTGCTATCACTGATTACTTTAATTTCATGTTTTTAAATTTCTCAGAGAAATATACAACAACAGATCTGTTGGTTTTCCTTTCAAAGCAACTACTTGACAGTGGAAGATCACATGATGGAAACCTCTTCCATATTAACACATGCACACATACCAAGCTCCTATAAAATGAACTTTGAAGGGGAAGGATTCTACCTTTGTTTCTGCCAATAAGAATAGCTTTCTCTGTGTAGGTATTTTCTTTTTCAGACAGAAAAACCTCCAATTATACAAGCTTCTCTTCTTGTAGAATAGCCAAAAACCAGTTTACTGTTTCTACAACATCTAGGTTACTTGCTCAGGTCTTCCAGGTGTTTTGGACTTCAGCTCCCAGACCCCAGAGCATTGGTCAAGAGGACTGAGTTTTCTGGCAGATGAAGTCCGAAACACCTGGAGGACCAGAGTTTGGGAATCACTGTGAGATTCTGCATCAAGCAGGATCCTTTCTGCTTTGTGATTCTGTGCCAAGCTGACGGCTGCAAGGTCACCATGAAGAGGTTCGTGGCAGGGTGGAATTATGTTTGGTTTGTTCATTTGTAATAATGACCTGTTACAGACTGCCAAAATAAAGCTGCTTCGGGTCTCTTTGGAGGTATGCTGTTTAAATGATGCATGCATCCAAAGAATCCGGAAGCTGCACCAATGCTGCCCTCCAGTGCTTAGGAATGGAGTGTGGCTTTGGCGCGACCTCTGGACTCTTAGGACCCATGCATCATTTAAACAGCATACCTCCAAAGAGACTCGAAGCAGCTTTATTTTGGCAGTCTGTAACAGGTTTGTTCATTTGGTTGCATATCTTCTAAAAATGGTATGGAATTGATACCCATCATATATTGGTTATAAAGGTGCCTTGTTAATTTTTCCAGTAGGCTTCTTAGTAAACATTAGTGACTAATACACCAGTTTCATACTGCAACTAAATTTTCCTTATTTTATTGCTAAAAACTATTTTTTTAAAAAATATTAGGCTTACACCTTAACAAGGAGGCTGTTATGAAATACTAACGTGGTCACTTTTAGCCAGAAACATGTATACAGGAATCTTTGTCTAAAAAAAAGAAGGGGGGTGCTACCAGCTGCAAATTCAGAGTATGTTCAGTGCATACTGATTGATGTAAAAGCAGGAAAATGAGTTCTCCTTCCAGATGGTATATCCTTCTCTATATCTTATTAGCTAATTAAGACTGACCTTCCTTCACCTACTTACAGATTTTCACCATGCTGTACATTTTTATTTTGGCCACAGTTCAGAGATGATTAATAGACATAGTTTGAAAACATCTTGATGGTCCCCCTCCCCTTAAACTTGAAATATATACTGGGAGACAGATAAGGCGGAAGATGGAGAAAGGACTGTTGCCACCTGAATAACTATAAGGTAAAGATAAACACATTCTAATCCAACTTTAAACCCTGTGGTCCAAATCTTGAGGACATACGGCTTTCAGTTTAAAGGAGATTTTTATTTCATGTATTTGTTGTGCTTCCTGAAATGTTGGGGATGAAATGAAAAATTTGGGAAAGCTTAGAAAATCCTACATTCTTATTGTTCAAGCATTCTGCTCTGTGGTGGCAAGGGCCAGCTTATACCATTTGCCATACAATTGAGTATTTTGAATAAAGACACTACTGAGACTACTACAGCTCAATCGTAGATCACATGCTTTGCATATTGAAGGTCTCTGGTTCAATCTCTGGCATCTTCAGACAAAGAGATCAGGTAGCAATAATGGAAATTCCTGAAAAACAGGATTGCCATCACCAGGCAGAAGAAGCAATGTTGGCTATATGGATCCATAATCTGACTTAGTATAATAGCAGTTGCATGTGCTCCAGGGCAAGCATATTTAAATAAGTTTACATTACTGTCTCTGTATGGCACTATGACTGTCCTGATATTGCATATATGACGTATATGATATTACTGTCTTCCTCGACATTAGAACGCTGAAAGAGAAATAATAATGCTTTGCCAACAACAATGTAGTAATTTCATACCTGGAGTAGATACCCAGCACTATCATATCCCACAGCAGTTTGGGAAGACTACTTGAAAATATTTTTAAAATGTCAATAACCCAGGTTATCTGGGGAGGGGGATGTTGGGAAACCCTGACAAGGAGAATCCTAGATAGATAAGGGTGCAACTACACTGTAGATACCAGTTAAACCTCCTTGGCTCCATCCTAAAGAATCCTGGGATTTGTAGTTTTTGTGGCACCAGCATGCTTTGGCAGAGAAGGCTAAAGGACTTGTAAAACTACATATCCCATGAAGCCATAGGATAGAACTACAATACTTGGTGTAAAACTGCATTTATTTCTACATGTTTTATTTTTTGCATTGAAGATGACATTTTCTGCACAATAAATAACATTTCTGTGCAGAATACAAGGTGCCTGAGCAGAAAAGAGAATTTTATAAGCAGCAAAGTGGGTTTCCCTGCCTAAATTTAGCTTAGGCATTAAATAAAATGCTGTTTTCTGTGCCACAACCTTGTTTTGGGGCACAGAAAATCTTGTCCATTTTTTTTTTTTTGGCAAAAAAAATAGATCCCAGATTGTGAAAAGTCTTTGAAAAGTGCTCAGTTTTCAATGACATTCTCATAGGAGGGAGAACAGTGGTAAAATTATTATTTCTTCCCTGCTAGAACAAAATTTATGAAGATTTCTATCTAACTGGAACATTAGATCCAGTGGAGAATCAAATGTTCTTCATACTGATAAATCAGACACTGAGAATTCAGCTCCATGGATTCTGAGAATGTTTGCTGTCAGGAACAATTGAACTTCAACAAGTTATCTTAAGCAATCTATTTCAATTATAGGAGAGTTGTTATGCCACCAGAATGCAGCAGTTTCAACCCTGTGTATACGATAGTGACTTTAACAAATAAACTAAGGACCTCAGTTAGCAAAAGCAGCCCTGTCCTTCCCCTCAGACCAGAGGCCACTCAGCCTTGAAGCCTATTAACCAAGGCAAATAAAGCATACTATTCTGTTCCACTGCTGTGTGCTGATGAATATAAATGATTTGCTACTAAATTTTATACATGTTAAAACTGAACTAATGCTGGTGCTTAAGCTCCATAATGGGGCTATACTCAGTGATCCAGAAGGAACAGTTTATATGCATGTAAAGAAGTAACACTAGGTAACTGTTCATTTATGCAAATGAAGGAGGGAGGGACAGAGAGAGAGTGGGTGGAAAAGACACTGTTGCTGAAACACTTGTCCAGGCCTTTGACTGGCTGCATGAAATGGTAGCATCCCAGGAGTATGACATTTTAAAGGATGGCTTTGCCAAAACCAGATTTGATTCTGGTTGTGCATGACATTTATCACATCAAAAGTAGCCACAATTCCAAAGCTCCCTGAAAGCAACCAGAGACTTCTGGAGAGGAAAAGTGGCAAACATGTGATACAATGGGCATAGCTTGAGCTAAAATGATTCAGTTCTCAGGCTGCGAAAGTATGCCTGAAAGTGCAGTCTGAAATAGGTGAGTCCTTTGGGTTTAGTTAAAAACAATTGAGATTGTCTGAATCTCTTTAGCAGAGTTTTAAACTGCATTGAAGCAGAAGCTTAGAATGGCAAGAACTGGCCACCAACTCCACAAGTGCATCTAGTTTAGTGAAAGAATCAAATTTAATCTTCTTTTTAAAAAGGCATGATTTTTTTTTACTCACAATCTTGTGGATTTCATATACTGTACAGAGGTTTAGCTTCTTGAGGCAGGACAAAAGAAGAAAATCCACATACCAGGTCAATGTGGGAAGATGAAATTCCCTTCCTTCATCTTAACTGCTACCACCTTGCCCTTGGAGGGAGAGAAGAACTGCCAATATCTACTAAATCTGATCCCCTTCTCCACTGCCACTCCCCTTTCCTTTTATGTCATGTCTTTTTACATTGTAAGCCAGTGGGCAAAGAACTGTCAAAATAGCAATATGTAAGCCACTCTGTAAGCAGCATATAACTACTCTAAATAAAGTGGTTCTGACCTTCTCAGGAGAGAGAAGCTTCTTTTTGCCTCCTTAATGGAGGAAGAGCAAGCATGGTGTGTAAAGACATCAACACACAAACAGGAAGTTACCCTAAAACATGCATATGAGAGAGAGAGAGAGAGAGAGAGAGAGAGAGCAAACATAATCATCATAGAGTTTCAGAAATATGAAGCTGGTATCTCCAACAGTTCAAATATAGGTTTAGCAGGAAAGGGCTAATTTGTCCCCTTGCCTCTAATATCAGGCAGTGGGAAACTAAGGATTGGTGCCCCCATTCCTCTTTGTCCCTTTCCTCTTGGGAAAAGGGCAAGGTAACTAATTCCTCCTTCCCTGACATCTGTTAAATTGGGGGAGGGAAATAGGTACAGTAGATGGATGATGGAGTTGTCTTGCCCAAGGCCCCCTTAAGCCCTCTTTAATCTGGCAGAACCACTGAGACAGCTTCTGCCATTGGATCTGCAATGGCTCATCTCCAATGGCTCTCCAGATGTTGTTGCCAACACTAACCAAGGTTGAAGAATGATGGGAACAGCTGTTCAACAATGTCTGGAGGACCACAGGATTTCTGCTCTGCTCTACATTACACAAGATGGAAGAGAAAAAAATAAACTACCCAAGTCAAACAGATGCTCTATGATGGTCTTACCTTCACACTAAGAGAATCTAAGAAGGTTTTGCTGCACGAATGAACACATCATTGAAACATCACAAGAGCATTAAAGGAATTGGATGCCTCCATGGCACGTCGTATCAAAAAAGGTGAAGCAACCACAGTCCTCTTGTGTCATCTTCTGCCTTGTATAAAGCATTTGGTCAGTTGTTCTTTTTAAGGGGAATTTTCACAAGCTTCTTTAAGCACGCTATCTAGCATCCTATGATAAATGAAACTTCTCTGGATCTTTCCCTTTGTGCTAATTAAATAAAAAAAAATTAATTATTGTTCCATGTCTCTTCTCCAATTTATTTCCATAATTTTGAAGACAGCTGCCCTTTCCCAACTGATGCATTTTCTGACTACATGTGATCTCCTTAATCCATTTCAATCACAGCTATGTATAGATAGCTGCACTGAAACAGCCTGGACTCATGTTGTAAATGATATTCTAGTGGAAAAGGCTGAACTCCAAACATCTGTGTTGTTCATGTTGATCTTCTGCAGCCCTGAACAGTTTGTATTAACAGATTTTACTGTTACAGTTGGCATCATTGGGGATAATGAGGAATGTTTTGTCCTGATTTAAATCTTTTTTGTTTGACCATTCATCCTCTGTTTCATTTTGGGCATCTACTTTAGAAGCTTTTCCTGTAACTGTAGGGGTGCCATAAGGATCAATTTATGTTTCTACGTGGAAGGCAGTGAGGTACTGCTTGTCAAGTGTTGCTTTATGAATGGCGTATTAAGCTGAATATGTAATAAACTGAGATCTTGGTATCTCAGCCTGACCATCCAGTAGCCCTCTTCATGCTCTCCATTGCATTTACAGGGTTGCACCATGGGTCCGGTTTCAGTGACCAGAAACTTCAGAGTCATGCTGAATGACCATTTGCCCCTGCTTCTCTTTATTTGGAGAGACACAAAGGCATGTAAATACCATATTTTGAACATTGATAGGATATGTAAGTTTTTGACAATGTTTGGAGAAGGGCAAACATTGTTCCCCTCTTCAAAAAAGGCAAATAAGGAAACCACCAGCTAGTTAGCCTTACCTCATAAAAGGAAAACAATATTAGAATGGATTATCAAGGAGTTAACCTGCAAGTATTTTGATAAAAGTGCAGTGATCAGTAGAAGCCAGCGTGGGTTTGTCCAGAACAAATTTTGCCAAACTAATCTTATAGCTTTTTAAATCGTC
Source organism: Sceloporus undulatus (assembly GCF_019175285.1). Lineage (NCBI taxonomy): Eukaryota > Metazoa > Chordata > Lepidosauria > Squamata > Phrynosomatidae > Sceloporus > Sceloporus undulatus. Next base: position 139,170,813 of record NC_056522.1, read on the forward strand.
TATCTTCTTTCAGCTACTTTAGCAGATGATGGGAATGCTCTAGATGTAATTTATCTGGATTTCAGCAAAGTATTTGATAACACACACACACACATCACCATAACAGTTGAACTGTCAGACTGATTAAATGTGGAATAGATGGAAACACTGTCAGGTTGATTCATAATTGCTTGGAAAACTATGCTCAAAGAATTGTAATCAATGACTGCACTTCAAACTGGGAAGAGGTCTCAAATAGAGTGCCTCAGGGTTCTGTCCTAGGGCCATTGTTCTTCAACTTTTTTAATCAGTAACTTAGATAGCAGAGTGGAAAGAATCATCAAGTTTGCAGATAACAGAAAACTGGAACAAGTAGCTAACACATTGGAAGAGAAGGACAGAATTCAAAAGGACCGAGACAAAGTAGAACATTAGGCAGAAATCAATCAAATGAAATTTAATAGAAACAAATGCAAAATTCTACATTTAGGCCACACAAACCAAATGCACATGACCAGGATAGGGGATACATAGCTCAGCAGTATTAAATGAGAAAAGGACATTGAAGCTCTGGTTGCGCAGTGGTTAAATGCCGGTATTGCAGCCACTCTCTCACAGTTGCAAGGTTGTGAGTTTGATCCCAGCCAGGGGCTCCAGGGTTGACTCAGCCTAGCATCCTTCTGAGGTTGATAAAATGAGTACCCAGCTTGTTGGGTGCAATTAGTTTACAGTTGTAAACCACTTAGAGACTCCTTAGTGCAATATGAAGTGATATATAAATATGAAGCTGCTGTTGCAATTGCTATGATTTTCAACTATAAGTTGAAGATGAGCTAGCAGTGAGATGCTACAGCAAAAATAGCATCAATAGAAGCATGGTTTCTAAATTGGGGGGAATAGGCATTTCACTATATTCTGTGTTGTTCAGGCCTCATCTAGAGAACTGTGTTCAGTTCTAGGTGCCTTATTTTAAGAAGGATATAGACAAGTTGGAGCAGATTCAGAGATGGGCAACTAGGATAACAGATATGGAGAACATATAAGGAAAGGTTGAAGGATCTAGGCGTGTTCAGCTTGGTTAAGAGAAGTTTGAGGGGTGACATGATTGTATTCTTTAAATACCTCATGGGCTGTCATAGAGAGGACAGGGAAGGCCTGTTCTCTGCTATCACAGAGAGTAAAACTAGGTTTAATAATTTTAAGTAACAGGAGTGTAGATAGCTCATCAGCAATGGAACCAATTGCCTAGAGAAATGATGGGGTACCCTTCTCTAGACCTCTTCAAAAAAGAGGCTGGACAGCTATCTGCTGAGGATGCTTTAGTTGGAGGTCCTGCACTGAGCAGGGGGTTGGACTCAATGGCCCACAGTGCTCCTTCCAAGTCTATGATTTATCATCTCCAGGCATTTGTTGGATTTTGGGCAGGGGCACCATGAGGGCTGGATTATGTAATCCAGACCTCCATGGCGACCTGAGAAAACATATTTTTGCCAAGTACTGTAAGATTGATGAAATTTCTGAAAGCAACAGCAGCTCATAAATGTTACCTGTACAGCAAGAACTTTATGCTTCTCACCCAATACAACATGAACCTGAGCTAGCCTGAGGGTTTTTAAGGTGTACTTGTCCACGGGGTTTATTTTACTCTTTTTTCCCACTGAATAAGAAGCCACAGGGAAGATACCAAGGATACACTTCTCTCTAGGCTGCCCATCATCATGCTTTGTTTTGTGTGACCATGCAATGCATCACAGAAAGTGAGAGAGACAGACTCACTGAGAGATTGACTGAAGTTATATTGGCACTGTCCCCTAGGTGTGACAACATTTGTGAAGCAAACCAGGGTGTTTTTTGTTTGTTTCTTTTTAATGTAATGATGAAAACCCTTGCAAAATCTGATGGCAAAAGGAAACCTTTAAACAGTTTTGCCACTTTATTTCCCAACCTATTTGAGAAAATACAAAAAGCAGGATATTCTAGAGGCCAACAAACCCTGCAGTTGTACTGCAAAAGGATTCTTGGATGCATATGACAATGCCTGCAACAGTTCAGTTGGGTGCATCTTCATGCCTCTTTCTTTCCTGGCCACAGAGGGAGCAGTCAGATAATTGCTCTTAATAATATACTATTATTGAAAATTAAAAAGAGACAATAGTCATTTTCATTATCTGTTATTTTTTTCATTTATTTTGTTTTAAGAAACAAGCTTCTTCCTGCTTGAGGCCTCGGTTGTTAATGGCACAAAAAACTATTACTTAATGCACATTTTATTTTTCTGCAACACAAAACCTGTCCTGCTAAACAGAAAAAATGCTTATTTGCTCAAACAGGTTGGGAAATAAAGTGGTAAAAGGGATGTAAAGTTTCCTTTCATAGTCTTAAAGGCAGACATAATGGTTCTGTTTTTAAAGTCCCTAACTATAGGAGAATTGAGAGTAAATGTAGCATAGTAGTTTGAGTGTTGAACTATGACTCTGGAAACTACATTGATTCCCCACTTGTCCATGATGCCCCAGCTTATCCTGATCCTTTGTTCCACAGTGGAACACTGAAACCTTAAATCACTAAGAAAAAATTCACTCGCGTTTAGACTGGGGACAATTCAAACTGTGAAAGAACTACCTTCCAGTCAATCCAAGAAGTACAAATCAAGCCACTTCATTTGAAAATTTTAACCAGATTAGTTCTTCAGCTATCCACATGACATGTATTGTACAATCCTCAGAGTCCACATTGATTCCTTTTTCAGCTATAATTGTAATTGTGAAAGGTTGTGTGTTCTACATTCAATATTTTTACTATCAACTGAGTGGGAGGAAGGATGTCTGCTTTCGACTCTGTCTGGTCCCAAGCTGGTCATATGAACTCTACAGGATTTAGAAAAGGAATGATTATGGCCTCTTTTTATTCCAGCCAGTTAAACATGTCAAAATGATTGTTGTTTGGAGGGATCACTCAGTAAGGCGTTAAGTACTGTTTTATATATTATAAGCCCATCCTCATTCCAGTAAAACAGTTCACAGTTTAGGACATAAATTAATTGAGCGTTTTGCAGCCCTTCATAAAAGCCTGTGCTTGTTTAACTTTTAATTGAAATGTTATTAATGCAACTTTAAACAAAGTCATGTTTTGAATCATTTAGGCCATTCATTTGCACATTTTCATCTGTGCTGCAATGTGTATGAAATTTTAATATGACATCTCCTTCGCGCACCTAATGTGCACGCAAAGTTATATTCTGGCATGTGGTTGAAAGTAGAGTGAGGACATATTTGATTGTGGCTATTTGGATTTTTTTAACATGAGACACAGGAGGAAGGCCCTCCTCTTTACAAGGAGATAGATTATTCCCTGTTACAAAATAGTAAGAAAAACATTGTTTCATCATACCATTAAGAATTCAGTTTTCCTATTCGACACTGTTCACTTTCCTTGGTGTGGACTTTTCAATGGCAGACTTTGTAAGGAGAAGTTTCTCTTGGAAGGAGAGGTGACTGAAGACTTAGACTGGAACCCTGCTGGTGATATATGGCAGTGTAAATTTAGTTACATCTGCATGTATGGCTTTATGGCTGTAATGCAATGATGTATTCACTACCTGCCTGCTGTCCATTGTGCAATCAACCTGTTGTTGTCAATTTGATATTCAGGGGCAGGGAGAGAATGAAAGCATTTAAGGGTCATTCACACCTTTATTTATTTTTAGTGTGACTATGCAAATAGTCTCACTCACGCATTCCAGGTTTGTTATTCACACTATGGAAGTGCATCTATTTGCAACCCTGCAAGTTTTGGTTTCTCACATGTGTCAGCACTCAAATAAAGATGGATATGATGATGAAAATGTATTCAAAGTACTTCAGGGCATGCAGAGTGTTATCCTGGTTTATTCCAGGTCTATTTGCATTGGTTATTCACACAGTCGAGAATCTGAATCTTTTAGGAAAACGCAGAAAAAATAGATTATTGCGGGTTAGGTGGGGGGTTGCCACCGCTGCCCCAGTCAGATTCATTCGAAATGCATGTGAACAACAAAGATTCAAACCAGATTCTACCTGGATTATTTTCACTGTCTGAATAATCCCTTACATAGCATTTGGCTACATTTTTATAGCCAGAGGCACAGAGATAACCCTATTCTCCTGGATATCAATAATAATAATAATAATAATAATAATAATAGGTTTTATTTATATACCGCCCAATCACTGGGAATCCGAGCGGTTTACAATAGAGGGGATAACAGACAGTTCCCTGCCCACAGGCTTACAATCTAAAAGACACGACACAAAAGGAGAAGGGAATGGTGAGGGGGGGAGGGAATCAGGTCCAGCATTCTTCTCTCCCTCTGAGGCCTGGACCAAGGCAGATGGACCGGAGGGAGGGCTCTTCTTCTTCAGGCTAGCCCTGATGGAACTGGGCCAGCCTTCTCTCTCCCTCAGAGGCCGAAAGATGACAGTAAGGGAGGGAGGAGCCTCCTTCTTCAGGCTAGCCCCTGATGGAACTGGGCCAGCCTTCTCTCTCCTTCAGAGGCCGAAAGATGACAGTTAGGGAGGGAGGAGCCTCCTTCTTCAGGCTAGCCCCTGATGGTACTGGGCCAGCCTTCTCTCTCCCTCAGAGGCCAAAAGATGACAGGGAGGGAGGGAGGAGCCTCCTTCTTCAGGCTAGCCCCTGATGGAACTGGGTTATAATCAGACATATCTGATTACAATTCCCTTATAACTTTGCTTCACAGAGCCCAAAGAAAGATTGCAACCTTAAAGTGTTTCTTAACAGGTCATTGTGTTAACATAAAAAGTCCCAGGGGACTCTCATAATAACTACCCCCATTAATTCCTCACTAATGAACTCAACATTCCACATGAATCCTGCAGAATTTAACTTGGTTTAGCCCTGATGTAGATCTGGAGGTCTAGAGAGTGTGTGTGTAGTTTTAGATGTTATTTGTGTTCTCCTTTGGCTTATAGTCATCATGATCAATTTCTCCAGCTTTTGTGATAATAAGGAGATAATGAAGATGTATCTTTCAGGACACAATTCAGGAAACACTGAGAGAATATGTTCCATGTCTTAAAACATTGCTGTACTATATTCCTTCTACAGAGGTACCCCGGGTTACGAAATTAATTCGTTCCGCCGCCGCTTTCGTAACCCGAAAAGCTTTCGCAAGCCGAAACCCCATAGGCGCTAATAGCGAAAGCCGCGATTTGGTGCGAAAAAGCGCCGAAAAGCACCAAAAATTTCTTTCGTAACCTGAAATAACCTTCGTAACCCGGAACAGTTTTTTTAATTGATTTTTTTTCGTAACCCGGAAATTTCGTAAGGCGGCGCATTCGTATCCCGGGGTACCACTGTAGTTGTGCTGTTGTCTGAAGATACCAAGGCACCTGCAGAGTTGAAAAAATGAATTTATTTCTGAACTGCAATTTTCTGGCTATGGAATAATTCAGAACAAGCAGTGCAGAATGAAGAAATTGTTTTTAAAATGTTTGAATACATACAACAGTGCAGTTTCGTGTTTCCTTTTTGTCTTATGGCTCTTCTCATACAACAGTGTTAGAAACCCCGTCATGGAGAAAAAAATAGATGGATGATCTGAGTTTATTTCTATTTTCAAAGCTTCTGGAAGCTAGCATTCCTTTCCCCTGTACTATTAAATAATACCCACTAGTTCTTTTTTGTTTCATAATTACATTAATTCCTAGCTATTAAACTGAACCATTTTTCAGTTAAATACTACCAGACAGGTTGATAATAGGTAAATGTGTTCCATGGTGGATCTTCAGTAATTTATGACTCTTCATTTTTAATATGGAAATTTGAAAGGATACCTCATCAAAAACATTTCTAATCGCTGCCACTTTTTATTTTTTTGCATAAAATCCACTGAATTTGAAGAAAAACATATTTATCCAAACAAAAATGTTTTCATTTATACATTTAGGTACCAAAAGAACCTTCCAAAATTTACATTTCAATTCATATTTCAATAAATTCACATTTCCATAAATGTGAAAAATCCCAAACTGCACAAAAATACCCAGAAAGGGCTGGAGGAGACTTATGTTGTTGTTTTTTTTTCATTCTTGTGTCTGAGAACGGAAAAACGAAAACAGAACTAAGACTGACATCCCCACTGCCAATATTCTCCCCTCCTCTCTGGTATTTTATCCACCTACAATGGGTCTACACTGGCCAGAATACTCTGAGCTGCCTCTGGAGTATCCTGGCCCTGAATTTTCCCCAGACTTTCCCTCATTAGCCACATATTCTGAAGCAATGCTAAGAAGATGTCTACACAGCATGCCGCAGAGGGGTGACTTATTCCCTCTGAGGCCAGAAACAAGGTACCTATCATCAATCCTATGGCTGGGCACCTTGTTGTGATCTCAGAGGAGTGACTTGCACCAGCAGTGGCAGTGGGAGGCATAGTGAGATCCTGTGTAGACAACCATCACACATCACTCCAGTCCTCTGGATTTTCTGGGAAGATCTGGAGCAAATGGTGAATCTTTTACATTTACTTTAAAGCAGTGATGGCCCAGATTTGCTGCAAAACAGTGCTTCTCATGTGTAGACAATTCACAGTGAAACTAGCCCTATGTCATTTGGATAGGGCGATGTGAAGGCTGGTGGGGGGGAACTGAATCATTTCGCCTGTGTAGATATGCTCTTAGCCTAATAAAATTTTCTGGGGACCTTAACCAGCTTGCACACTACTTTAGAATTATAATTAGTCCCACTAAAAGTTTTGCTCACCTATAAATTTTGTGTTTTGTTTTGCTCTAATTGATCAATACAGCAACTTCTGTTTTGGTATTTACTCTGCAATGGAGAACCTTTCCAATGTAGGGAAGCTCTATTGCTCTGTTATGGAATTCTGGAGGGCTGCATTCCAGGGCCAGCTCTAGGTATTTGGCCACCCTAGGCAAGAAATATTTTGGCACCTGAGAATTAGACAAAAAGCCAATTAAGTTTTTACAGGTTAAAGACTTTTTTTTGCTGTGATATTTGGAATGGAAACTAATGCATACATATTCCTTTTGCAAGCTGGAAGCATTATTCATTCTAATGATGTGGAAAAATCTGGATCCCATCCCCATGAATTTGTGGGGTAGCAGTAGTCGATCTATAACCCCTAAAAATTAAAAATCTTCACTCAAGGGGCAGGAAAGGGTGTCACAAGAAAGAGAAGAAAACCAGTAGGGTCACCAGGTGAGAGGAACAGGGCTGCTGCCACACTGCAGAATTAATGCAGTTTGACACCACTTTAGCTGCCCTTGGCTCCCATGGTGACCAGCTGTCCTAACTGCAAAGGAGAAGAAGGCACTACAAAATAAAAAAAATAAATAAAATAAAAAAATTATTTGTATACCGCCCTTCTTAAAATCAGGGCGGTGCACAGCAAATATGCAACATACAATACAACTATACAAATTGGTTAAAACAATGCAACAATAATAATACAATTCATAAAATTCATACTGGCAAAACAGTGCTGATCACGAAGAAGGGGGGGAGGAAGTATTCTGGGGCAGAGGTCAGGGGTAAGCCTGCTCAAATAAGTAGGTTTTTAACCCCTTCTTAAATTGGGCTAGGGAAGTGGTTCAGCAGAGCTCAAAGGGCAGCGAGTTCCAGAGGTTGGGGGCCGAGATGGAGAAGGCCCTCCTAGAAGTGGACGTATATTTCCCCTCTGGAACTCTTAGCAATTGCTGCCCTGATGATCTGAGTGTGCGGGGCGGATTGTACGGGGAGAGGCGGTCCTCCAGGTACCATGGGCCCAAGCCATTTAGGGCTTTATAGGTGATAACCAACACCTTGTATTGCGCCCGGAAGCAGATAGGCAGCCAATGTAGGTCTTTAAGAATTGGTGTTATATGGCTGGCCCTGGCAGTACCAGTGACCAGTCGGGCTGCCATATTCTGCACAAGTTGCAGCTTCCGGGTATGGTACAAGGGTTGCCCCATGTAGAGCGCGTTGCAGAAATCCAAGCAAGAGGTTACCAGGGCATGTAGAACAGTTTCAAGGTCCCTCCGGTCAAGGTAGGGTCGCAGCTGGCGTATCAGCCGAAGCTGATAACAGGTGCTCCTGACCGTCGCATCCACCTGAGATGTAAGGTGGAGCGACGAATCAAGGAGCACCCCCAGACTGCGTACCGAGTCCTTCACGGAAAGCGTGATTCCGTTCAGGATAGGTGGAACCACTGCCAACCCTGAACCAGGGGAACCTATCACGAGTACTCCCGTCTTCTCTGGATTCAGGCTGAGTCTGTTGTCCCTCATCCATCCCATTACTGACTCCAGACAGGCAACGAGAGGAGAGACGCCAACCTCGGTCACTGCATCAGTCGGAGACATAGAGAAGACTATTTGGGTGTCATCAGCGTACTGATAACCCCGCGCCCCATGTCTCCGGATGATCTCTCCCAGCGGTTTCATGTAAATGTTGAAAAGCATGGGAGACAGAATGGCTCCTCGAGGGACCCCAGATGTAAGGGCCCTCTTATCGGAGCACACGTCTCCCAGCTGCACCATCTGGAACCTCCCGGAGAGGTAGGAACGGAACCACTGGAGCACAGTGCCCCCAATTCCCACCTCCGCCAGGTGCTCCAGAAGGATACCATGGTCTATGGTATCGAAAGCCGCTGAGATGTCCAAGAGCACTAACAGGGACACGCTACCCCTGTCCATGCCCAGACGGAGATCATCGACCAAGGCGACCATAGCAGTCTCAACCTCGTAACCCGCCCAAAAGCCGGTTTGAAATGGGTCTAGATAATCCGTTTCATCCAAGACCGATTGAAGCTGGATTGCAACCGCCCGCATGTAAATGTAGGGCTTTCAAGTAAAATGGGGGACATGACCAAGTAAAAGCAGAAACCCCTCATATAAATATAAATTCATTCATCTCAGTGATCCTCAAAAGGGAGGACATTTTTGGAATTCCTCCTGAACAGAAGACTGAAATGTAAGATATACTGCAGAAAAAGAGGACATCTGGTCATCCTGCGATATATCATTCCATGCTATGGCTCTCTGACTGCGAAGGTGAAATCTCCTCCAAAAATCAAAATCCCAGGATTCCATAGCATGGAACCAGGGCAATTAAAGCGCTGTCAAATTGCATTATTTCTGCAGTGTAGATGCAGCCTATGAAATAAGGATGGGAATGGCTCCAGGGCAAGAAAGAAAAGACACATAGAGTAGGCACAACCACCAAGAGTAGGCAAGCCACACTCTCTCAGCCTCAGAGGAAGGCCATGGCAAAGCTTCTCTGTACTCATATTGCCAAGAAAACCCCATGGTAGGTTCGCCTCAGGGCAGGGCAGATCTCCTCCTCTTCCAGGACATGTCCTCCATTCCAACCTTCTGTCCAGGAGGTATTCTAAAACATCTTCCATTTTGAGCATGACTAAGAAGCATGCATTTACATTTCTAAGAGTGTTTTGAGCTTTTCTTGAATCTTGTCCCCCCTTTTTCTTGAATGCCTTCCAATTTGTGGTGCCTTCCTTTGCGGTGAAGACATCTGGACACCCTGGGAAGACAAGCTTTTAAAGTGGATTGTTGGAGCCAGTGTGGACTAGTTGTTTGAGCATTGGACTATGACTCTGGGTTCAAATCCCAGCTCAGCCATGGAAACCCCACTGGGTGGAGGGATCACACTCTCTCAGCTTCAGAGGAAGGCCATGGCAAGCCTCCTCTGAACAAACCTTGCCAAGGAAACCCCATGAGAGGGTGGCCATGAGTCAGAAAGGACTTGAGGACACACAACAACAAACAACAACAAGGGGTCTAGGAATCAGAGAAAGGGGTGGGTGATGGGAAGGGAGGCAAAAGTGGGTGGATAGGAAAGGAATAGGGCCAAAGTCTGGGAAGGAGGAAGGTGTTATTTGGGGGGGAGGGGGGAGAGGGAGAAATGGGGCCATGGAAACCCACTGGGTGACTTTGGGGGAGTCACACTCTCTCAGCCTCAGAGGAAGGCCATGGTGAGCCTCTTCTGAACAAACCTTGCCAAGAAAACCATGAGAGGGTGGCCAGGAGGCAGAAAAGACTTGAGGATATACAACAACAAACAACAACAACAAGGGGGTCTAGGAATCAGAGAAAAAGGGTGAGTGGAAAGGGAGGCAAAAGTGGGTGGATAGGAAAGGAATAGGGCCAAAGTCTGGGAAGGAGCTATTTACGGGGGGTGGGGGGTGGGGGGGGGAGAAATTGGGCCACGGAAACCCACTGGGTGACTTTGGGGAAATCGTACTCTTTCAGCCTCAGAGGAAGGCCATGGCAAGCCTTTCCTGAACAATTGTCTCTCTTGGCAAGAAAGAGAGGGAGAGAAGGAAGGAAGCAAGGAAGGAAGGAAGGAAGGAAGGAAGGAAGGAAGGGAAGAAGGAGGAGGGAAGGAGGAAGGAAGGAAGGAATAGGGAGGGAGAGAGGGAGAGAGGGAAGGAGGGAGGAAGGAGGGAGCGAGGGACAGATGGAAAGAAAGAGGGAGGGACCCCACAACAAACTCCAACTCCCAGAATTCCATAGCCTTGAGCCAGAAAGAGTTAAAGAGGTGCCAAACCAGGTTAATTCTTCAGTGTAGATGCAGCCCAGGGGTTGCAGAGCACAGCAAACTTCTTCCCCCCTTCCCTTTTGCAAACGGAGCCTGATAAAAATGCCAGGGTGCGCAACCACCAGCAGTGCCACAATAAGCAGCTCTCTCTTCCTGCTACTTACAGGCTCGCAGCTGCTGGCTGCTCCATTCACCTCATCCTCCGGGCTCCAGCCACTTTCTCTCTCTCTCTGGCCTCTTGACTCCCTTGCCACCTGGCTGGTGCCCCCTACAGGTTGGCGCCCTTAGGCAGTCGCCTAGCTCACCTATATGGATGGGCTGGCTCTGCTACATTCCTTCATTGCATCCACTTCTGGAAAAATAATTGGGGTGTTAACACTGTTTTGCCCCAAAATGAACCACAGTGCACCCCTCCCCAGCCATGAGAGGCCCTGGAGGTGACAAAGTATTGCCATGGAGACTGCAAACGTACTACCGATTGCACAGAATGCAAAGCTGATTCGGGTAAAATTAAAGATCTTTAAAATCATGAAACACTGAAGAATGAAACTGTGCAACGTTTGCTACCTCCTGGAAGTCAGAATAAGAACTTTATTGCACATCTTTTCCCCTATTATGAGAATTGGAAGGGGACTCTCAGGGCCGCATGCGACCTGCAAAAAACAGATTTTATCGCACAGCGAATCGTCCTCAAAAGGGCCCCATTCCATCCCCCGGTGCCAAGCCATCCTCGTTCACTGCTATGGGGTGTTAAATTTTCTGGTTGGAATTCTTCCGACCGAGGAAAATGCCCCTTCAGCACTGAATGGAGATGGCTTGGCTCCAGAGGATGAAATGGGGCTCTTTTGAGGACAATTTGCTGTGTGATAAAATCTGTTTGTTTTTTTTTCCAGGTCACATGCAGCCCCAAGAGTCCCAGTTCCCATAATGGGGGGGAAAAGTGTGTGATAAAGTTTTAAGTCTTGTAGGCTACCGAAGAAATTAACACAGGGTTAATTTCTTTCATATTTCAAGATCCAGTTAAGGTTACATCAAATCAGATTTCTTCAGCTGTCTCCTTTTCATACAATGCTTGTTCTACATTCTTTGGGGCCATCTGGCTATAAGGGTTGTCAAGAGCAACCATTGAATTCATGTTGAAAGGTAAGTGCCTGATGAGAATTGAGAGAAAGAGGTAGGTGGGTCCAACAACAGAAGTGGAAAGGAAAGTTTAGGCTGTGTGGGAGTTGAGATAATGTTCACTTTACTTCTGCTATAAGAGAACACAGTTGTTGAAAACAACAACTGAAGATCCTCTTCTTTGTGCTCATGAATTTAACAGAAGTATTAGGAAGGGCTAGAATGAATAGGTAAAAATGGAAATAGGCACTAGATCATCAAGAGTGGTAAGCAGTGGAATGTGAGAAAAGAAACTATTCTCAGTTGCTATCCCATTATCAGTGTTAGAAAAGATTCCTCTGTTGTTCCAGCTGGCATTTCACATGTTATCAGAGGTGGTGCCATTTTGTTCTTAGCCTCAGGCAATGGAATTTCTTGGCATGGCCCTGTTTCAAAATAAAAATGGAATGCATGCAACAGCATCTAAACTGTAGTTCTAAATGCTCAACTGAAGTTTTAAGTTACTGCAGTGCTAAAAATTTAGGGACTCAAGGAAAATTTCATGAGAGTAAAAAATTCTTATGTGTATGTTTAGCATTATTCCTCACCCCACAACTACTGATAGAAGCGCAGAGACGTGTAAGACGTAACAGCCACAGCAACAAGCATACAAAACATTTTGCAGTGCTAAATTGAACAAACAAGGTAATTGTGGTTTTTTTAAAAAAATGAAGCAGCTTTAACTCCAGTGGTGGGTGTGTGTGTGTATGTGTGTGTGTTTGTCAAAAACACTGCAACAAAGGCACTTGCACACATAGGTTGCATCCATGCTGCAGAAATAATGTGGTTTCATAGCACTTTGATTGCCATGATGCAATGCTATGGAATTCTGGGAATTGTGGTTTTGTGAGACATTTAGCCTTCTCTGTCAGAAGGCTGTAGGGCCACAACAAAATCAAAATCCCAGGATTTCATAGTTTTTAGCCATGTCAGTTAAATTGGTGTTGGTTTGGATTATTCGTGGACCTAATACTAAGGATGTCCTGTACATTATATACACCATATACCTTAACATAATGCATCTTAATGATAGGTACTTATGAAGGATTCATAACCTTAGTGTAGAGGCAGGATGGGGAGCAGCAGACATACAATATATTGATGTGCAGCTCTGGTATATTTCCAGAAGATAGTTCATTAATGTAGCTAACACCCTTCTTGAAAAAGCAGTATTCTTTCTAGCAGTGTTTAGGTAAGTGATTAAAAACCCCTTTATTAGCTATCCAATAAAAGTTTTAGGGATATGTAAAAACCTGTTTCATCAAGGTTTTGTTTAAAATGGATTTCCCTGATCTGTACCGAACACTGAAATTGATGTAATCTACAGTTAGCAATACATATATGTACAAGTTTATGAAATGTTCCATGATAGGAAAAATGTGTTTGACATGTACACAATGTAAAAATGCACAAAAAGCATAGTGTGTAGTTGTACAATGTACTCAACATGCTTTACCAATGGGACACATCTCTATTAAAGCATCTTTTTCAGAAACATCTGTGCAGAAATAGAATAAGTATGGAGGTTGAAAAAAAGGAAGAATGCTGTTATTTGGCAGGCTTGTCCTTCCTTAAATATTTTATTTGGGTGGAACTGCTTCTTTGATCCCCAAATGTATTTATCCATACACAGATAAATATATAATGACAGTTCTAGTTCACCTCAGAGACATAGTTGTGAAGCAAGTCCTAAAAGGTATTCAAGAATGGGGAAAGGGTTTAGATACTGTGAACAGCACATATTTATATTTCACTTGGAGAGAGAAAAGAACATTCTTGTTTTCGTTCTCTCTGGAAACAAGCATTTACCATTTTCATTTCTGACAAGAAGCTTTTTTTCCCCATCTCGTCTCATCATATCCTTGCACTGAAAATGACATAATGATAATGAATCGTGCTATCTCCCATGCAATGACAAGGCTTGCCTAAAAGCAAGAAACTCAGAGTTTCCCCTGTGGAATGCCCAAGGTAGTTGGTTGGCAGAATGGTGGCAGAGAAAACAGACACTTTACAGTGCTTTGACAGCTGAGTACATTTTGGGGTAACTCACTGCAGTAGTGCAGGGAAAGAATCTGAACATGACACTGGGAAATACGGAGTCCAAAACTGTGGCAGAACATTTCCCCCTTTCCCAGGTTTGTGTTACTTTATTAATACAAAGGGGGTGGGAAGAAACAAGTTAAAAAATGAAATGTTTTTTTTTAGCAACTCTTCCAGAAGATTAAAAATGCATGCTACTAGTAATGATTTAAAGGCTCCAGTCCCACCCAGAGGAGCCAGTGATGATCAGATATCCTCCTTTTCCCCAGGACGCATCCTACATTTCAATCTTCTGTCCAGGAGGAATTCCAAAATGCCCTCCATTTCGAGCATGATTAAGAAGCGTTGATTTATATTTCTAGCTTTTATTTTATTTTTTTAATACCCTCAGTTTTTCTGGAATGTCCTACATTTTGTGGTGCCTTGGCCTCCTTTGTGACGAGGACATCCGGTCACACAAGAGGAGCCACTGTGAATCAATGAAATTTATATGGTCTTTTTTCTATCAGTTCAGTGGATTTCCACTAACATTCAGATTTAACTTAAAAGGCGGAATTTAGTAGAGACACATGCCACCATGCCAATAATGTTTTTCATAAACAATTCCCAGAATATGATTATTTTTATTTATTTTTTACTATGGCGTATCAGAGGCAAAGCTAACAGGGAGGCAAAAAAGTCTAAAGATGACAGCAACAGTGATCCACCATTGTGCCAGTTCCATTTTGATCCTGAGCATGCAACTATGCATCAGTTTCTGGGGAGAGGACAGAAGCTGAGCTGTGTTTGAGGAGGTCATCCTTGACTCTGGCTGTTTTTTAAAAGGCTTGGGGGGTTATTTGCTTTTGGCCATGTACTTTCCCTAATCTCATGGTCTAAGGGGGTGAGGCATCTTTTTATATATTTTTATATAAGACATTTTATTTTCAAAACGTAAAACTTCAGTATCAGGGGGTTTGAATGAAGATTTTGAAATAAAATGTCTTTTATACAAAAAATTGGAATAAGTGGCTAAAAAGAATTTCAATGTTGCATCAGCTAGACAGAACAGAACTGGGTAACTTTATGGACAAATTGCATCATGCATTGGTTCTCTTCAATTATGTTACTTCAAAAATCCATAAATATAAACGCATTGGTAGTCCTAATCCCTTCCTTGTAATCCTTAGAGTGTCTACTTTGTTGAGAGTGCAGACTGTAACTCCTGAAATCTCTGGTAATAAGTATGTATATGATAATATGGATAATAGATGATATTTGATTTTTAAGAAATTATGTTTTTAGAGATGATTTATGTACTTTGATTCTTTTTACAATAACCTCTGAAAAAGGCCAATTTGCGACAAAGCCAAAATGCGTTGGGCTTTTGAAGATAATAAAGTTTGTGGACCATCAATAGCACAAGGGACATCTTTGCCTTTATCTCTTCCACTGGGAATATATGCTTTCCAGTTTTTTGTTCTGTTCCTAAGTGAACAGGGACATGATCCCTCACGGCTTCATTCTGGAAATTTTGCTTAGACTCCACATTGTCACCTTACCCTAGTTATAAGTGGCAACCTAGTATGGGGATAAAAAACATGCCCATTACATTTTTAGGTCTATGTTTGGTCCCTTTATATTTTGACATCAATTTCATATTAAAAAGGAGTTCTGGTGATTTGGGAATGAGCTGGGATTCTCTCGGGGCAAGCAGCTGACACATAGACCAGCTAGAGCTGGCTAGGGAGTGATCTCAGTGCTCAGCTCAATAGATCACACCAAGGCCATGTTCCCACTATGATTTAAGGCAAAGTGCTGATCGGGTTATATGACTGTCGTTCCCATTTGAAACTTGTTCCAATCCTACTATGATCGATTTCAGTTGTGATGAAGTGAGGCAAATGCAAAAAAACCTGCTGTTTCCTGACATTAGTTCTTTGGTGTTTCTTTTGAAAAGAATAAATTCTGAAGCGTGTTCAACAAGTGGAAATATTGGATCTGAAATGCATCATTTAAAAAAAAATTGATAGAAGATTCTATTCATTGGTTTTGCAACTACTTGCAATTACCCAGGCTATCCAACAGCAGCTCATAGTGAGGCAAGTAGTTGCAAAACTAATGAATTGAATCTGTGTGTGTGTGTGTGTGTGTGTGTGTCTGTGTATTTCCCAAGTCGGGCTGCCTGTGCTGCCACTTATGTCACTGACGATACACAGATGATTGATATGCATTTTGAAGTGACACAAACTAGTGGGGATGATGATCATGCCAAAAAAGAAGCGATTACAAGGAGGTAATAAAAGAACCGCTTTCATAGTGGGAACAATGGACCTTTTGGAATCAATTTACCAACACGCAGCGATGGCGAATCGCACACCAGTTTAAATGTAAGTGGGAATGAGACCCAAGACATCAGTATAATTAATCCCTTTGATCAATATAGGAAGTTGATGAGTAGCCAGGCAAAGGGAGATAGTGGTGTCTTTGTAGATAAAGATCTCTCTTGCCAAGGTGTGAACTTGTTGGGAAATACCACCTATCTCTGGAATTTACAGCTCTCAGCCTTGATTTATAAATGGTTGATGCACCCATCAATCTTCTAGGCAAACAATCATGGATACATCTACTGCGATTTCCATCTAACTTTCCTTCCTGGAAAACATTTGGTATAGCTAATCACCCCAAGTCTTTAATTTCCATCATCAAAGCACTTTCACAACAAAAATACTGGCCTTTAGACCAGCTAGTCTCCTCTTTAGCAAGCAGCACCCTACTTTCCAGTGTGGCTATTGAGTCCATCTCTGTTCCTGATTTCCAACCATCAGAAGCAAGTTTCATCGTTGGTGAGTATTGCTGTTAGCAAAGCCTCAAAATCTATTCACCACTCACACCATTGATTTTTTTAGCTCTTGTGTGTGAGAGAGAATGCATGTATTTTTGTGTGTATGTTGTTCATTCCCTTAATAAACTAAAACTAATTTGGATTTGCCTCTGAAGTTCTGTGTGATTTGGATTCGGTATATAATTGGGTTGCTATCCCAGGCTGCCTTTTACCACAGCCATACTACCATTCTCATTGGGCTATTATTAAAATTTCCCTCTAAACATATTAATTTGTGGGTGCCCTCATGGGACTCTAGCATTTTTGGTAACAACATGAGATCATGCAAAGGAATAGGATGAGCTGCTGGAAAAGGCAATGAAGCATCAATATATAAGGATTCAAGAGAGGGACAAGAAAGGCAGGTGACTTCAGAGGTAGGGCTGTCAGAGTTTCTGCATGGAAAAATGACACTTTCAAACAAACAAAGAAAGAAAGAACAGCAACAATTTTAACATTGGTGGCATACCATATGGTGGTATAACATAGAGATCTTTAAAATGCCCATGATTGCCTGTGATTGAGATCTTGGCTGTTCCTCCTCCTCCTCGCCAACATTAAAAGCCTCTAGGCTCCACAAATCATTGTGCTAAATATACTAGACATATTCTACATTAATGAAAACCAAAGCTGCCAGTTTCTTTCATCACTGTTTGGCATGATCTTATGTTACACTGTGTGAGCTTACATCTGCTTACACTCTCATATATGATGTGATGAAAACAGATTTGAACACACCACCAGACAGACTTACTTTTTGCCCAGTTAGGAGGGAAAAGATAAGAAGAGTCTCAACAGGGAACATGAAAAATGCATGTGCATTTGATCTTAAGAATCCGATTCTGGCCAATACATTTACTGGGTGTGACAATGGAATACTGAGCACTCAGCATGTCCTGACATATCCTTCAGGTATGTAGAAAAGTACATTAAGGCTGCATCCGCACTGGAGAACTAATGCACTTTGACAATGCTTTAACTGTCATAGCTCAATGCTATGAAATTCTAGGATTTGTAGCCTTGTGAGATCTTTAGCCCTCCCTGTCAGAGAATTCTGGTGCCACAACAAAATTCCAGGATCCCATAGCATTGAGCCATGACAGTTAAAGCAGTGTCAAACTCCATTATTTCTGTGGTGTGGGTGCAGCCTTCGACTGTTCTTCCACTATGTCTAGAAGAAATTCCTAAGCTCTGCCCAAGGTAGGGTTTTCTGGGCAGGAAGCAAGAGGGGGCAACTGGGGATGTCTACTTATTATTGAACAACAAATTTCATTAGGTCTAGCCACCACAGCTGCAATGAGGGATGCTGAGAGAGGCAGTACAATACATCTGGAAGTCCACTGTTGCCCACCCAGATAATGAAAAACATCTTACCCCTATTTATTGAGGTACTGGCTTATTAGAAAGGCACCATCCAGCCATAGATCTCTTCTGCAAGAATACCTCTGCATAAAATAGACTGTTTGCTTGCTTCTTTATAGCACATGCCTACCATCCAGTTAACAATGTGTGGTGACTTGGGGGGCCTTTCCCTGGAGCCCTTGGCGCCTTGTGCGTGGCCCTTTACTCCTAGGGAGTCCCCTCTTGTCACACTTTCCCTTCTAGGATCTCCTAGATCTCCATTCTCACTCCATGTTGAGCAGAATGAGACCCCTGGAGGTCCTATAGTCTCGCTGCCACCACCCAGTGAATTGTCAATTTTCAAGCACACACTGGGACTTGCTTGAAAGAGAAATCTAGTTTCTTTCTGTACTAACCCAGAGCAATCAGTATCCGAGTTCAGGCTCGTGTATAGGAGTAGAGATAGACAGCAGATGCTTTTAAAAGAAAGAAGTTTATTTTAAAGAAATAGCATAGAATAGAAAAGTATCACTCATGCCAGGCCTCCTTGCCGTGCAGGTCAGAAAACACAGTTACAAAGATATTAATTTCAGGCAAGCTATTTTGGATAAAAACATAATAAAAAGCCTAGATGCACTAACTAACACATTTCTCCTGAGCTACTCACACAGTGATGGGATTTGTAGTCTGTGTTGAGTTTTTCGGATACCAGGAGCTGCCCTCATGGCCTAACTCCACTGGCATCGCTTTGCCTGTGTGCAAGCACACAGCTGGTTCCCCCCCCCCAGAGGAGAGAGGGAGAGAGACAAAGGACCGCATGGCTGCACAAGCCTTTTAAAAGATTTTCCATAGAAAGTTCTTGAATCTCGCGGTCCTACTCTCTGATTGGTCAGTTAGACCTTGCATCAGCTATGATGTCACAGCTCATTAGCATGTGATGTCAGCTCTCTTTAGCATGTACCTCCCCTTGATTAACCCCTTATGGTTCAGGAGAAGTTCCCAGATGACTGGAGGGCCCCAGTCATCACACAATGTCTTCTGGATACTGGACAATAGAAGTTAAAAGCCACAGAAGTTTTTTGTTTTTTTTAAATCAACAGAAATAAAAACTAACTACAGCACAAGACCAAATATATTGCATCACCTGTAAATACCTTAAGCAAACTTTTAGGAGCATAGTGACTGGCAGGATCTACTATATTAAACAACACATCACCTGTCTGTCCTGCAATCTTAATTCTGTGTTTGAATACAGGCATGCAGGATATCATGTGCAATACTTGTGTAAAACAACAACAAATCTGCATACCCAGTTCAAGTCTGCTATTTTAACGAGGAGGCAAGAGCAACTAGTGGCCAGGCATTTCATCTCAGAACATCACAGTCTTTCTGATTTGTCCCTGTTTGCTATTGAGGTGCCATCCCCTTCAGATATTTTGACAAAAGAGAGAAAGTTTTGATTTATAGACTGAAGAGTAGCATCACATGGTCTCAACTTAGATTAATACCAACATCCACTAAGGATATTCATAACATACTTTTCTGTGCCGCCTTGTTTCATCTTTGGCAACTGAAGAAGGTGGAAGCCAAAATCTTCTGTTCTTGATATTTATTTTGAAAGTTCTGTTTGTTAATCGCTTCAATATATATAATACAACTACCAGAGAAGGTTAAAAGAGTATAAGTTTAAGAAATAAATTAAACTTTATATGGACAATTTATGGACTAATAACTAAATGAATCTTAATTTTCTTCAGAAAATCAAAGGGTCTCCACCTCATGCTAAAAAGGCTGAATGTGAGTGACAAGCCATATAAGCCATTAGATTCAAAATGCATCACCATTATATAACTCCACATTATCATGTAAAATAAGAATCCCAAGATGGATTTTTCTTTCTCTCCCTATGTGCTGGGGATGTGTTCTGTGTTGTAATTACAGATGGACAAACTCCCCACAGATTAATTGAGTAATTCTTGAAAATCTTCTTACTTACTTATTTACTTAGGGCTGGAACAGACAGGCAAAAAAGGGTGGATTGAAGCTGCCCCTACCGACGACAGATAGGGGTCGCAACAAACACACGGTGTGGCTCCAATCTGCCTTGAACCTGGCCCAAATAGGAGTGGAAAAGATCCACTCCTGTTTGGGCCAGGAAAGAGCCAGCTTTCCCAGGCCTGTTGCAGCCCCAGACCAGCTTCAAAACACTCTGGCAGTGTGTGGCTTGTAAATGCCATGCCACCAGAGTGTCTTGAAGCTGCCTACATCTGGGCAGCTGCCCAACTTCTGGATGGCTTCCAGGCATTAGAGCTGGCACAATGGAAACATTTCATATTGTACATTTCATATAATCATAGAGTTGGAAGAGACCACAAGGGCCATCCAGTCCTGCCATGCAGGAACTCTCCATCAGATGGTCATCCAGCCTCTGTTTAAAGACCTCCAGGGAAGGCGACTCCACTATGTTCCACTGTCGAACAGCCCTTACTGTCAGGAAGTTCCTCCTAATGTTGAAGTGCAATCTCTTTTCCTGCAACTTGCATCCATTGCTCCGGGGCCTGTTCTCTGGAGCAGCAGAAAACAAGCTAGCTCCCTCCTCAATATGACATCCTTTCAAATATTTAAACAGGGCTATCATATCTTAACCTTTTTTTCTCCAGGCTAAACATCCCCAACTCCCTAAGTCGTTCCTCATAGGGCATAGTTTCCAGGCCCTTCACCATTTTAGTTGCCCTCCTTTGGACTTGCTCCAGTTTTTCAAAATCCTTTTTGAATTGTGGTGCCCAGAACTGGATGCAATATTCCATGTGGGGCTTGACCAAAGAAGAATAGAGTGGCACTATTACTTCTCTTGATCTAGACTAGTGTATACTTTTATTGATGCAGCCTAAAATCACATTGGCCTTGTTAGCTGCCACATCACACTGTTGACTCATGTTCAACTTGTGGTCCACTTGGACTCCTAGATCCCTTTCACATGTAATTTCATTCAGCTAGATGTCCCCCATCCTATATCTGTGCATTTTATTTTTCCGCCCTAAGTGCAGTACCTTACATTTCATTGTGTTGAATTTCATTTTGTTAGCTTTGGCCCAGCTTTCTAGTTTATTCAGATCATTTTAAATTTTGATCCCGTCCTCTGAGATATTTGCTACTCCTCCTAATTTTGTGTCATCTGCAAATTTGATAAGTATGCCCCCAATTCTGTCATCCAAGTCATTGATAAAGATGTTGAATAGCACTGTGCCCAGGACAGAGCCCTGTGAGCTGGACAGGCAGTTGAATTTCAGAACTAGGGATGGAACAATATCCTTCACTATTCTTAGGGCAGCAGGCCAGTTCAGTGGCTGCAAGTGACACATGCAGGATTGCTGATGGGTTTTGTCAAACTAAGGTGGAGTGTAGTAGCTATGGAGCTATGCATTTAAATCCCCTGTACCTTGTATTTTATGGGGTTTGAATCCAGTATTCTTGAGCCATGGCTTGAAGCCCTGCTTGGCCAAGGAAACACATTGTGGCTGCATCTTCACTGCAGACATAATCCAGTTTGGCACCACTTTAACTGGTGTTGCTCATTGCTGTAGAATTTTGGGAGTTGTAGTGTGCCACGGCACCAGAGCTCCACTTGGAATTCCCAGAATTCCATAGCATTGAACCATGAAAATTAAAATGGTGTCAAACTGGATTATTTCTGCAGTATGGATGCAGCCACAGTGACCTTTGGCAAGCCACATTCTCTCAGCCTCAGAGGATGGCAAAGTGTCTCTGAACAAATCTTCCCAAGAAAACTCTGCAATAGGTTCACCATCACTAGGGTAGCCACAAGTGGGAGATGACTTGGAGCCACTCAACAGTAAAGGTGGGGTAGGAGTCCCTGGAGGAATATGTGGGGAGTTATCAGTGCTGCTCTCCTTGGCAAGCTTGAGACTATTGCCAATATTTTGTAGAATCTTATTGTGAAAAATAAGTATTTACACTCTCTTTTTTCCAATGTTGTACTCATTGTCGTATGTTTATTGGTGACAAATTGGCAAAACAGACTTTCATAAATCTTGTTTTTTGCCCTCATAGAAAGTGCCTAGAAACAATATATGAGTGAAATGCCCTTTTCTTGTGTTGGATTCCATTCTCTCTTTGCCCTGATCCTTCATTTGTATCTGTCAGAGGAAAGCCAAAGTAATTAAACTAGTTCATTTTTTTTGTTCTGAAAAAACTTTACCCTTTCCATTTTCAGTTCTCAATAATATTTTTCTTTTCTATGAACTTTTGATACATGTAAAATCCACACTTTCATCTTTCAGTTACTGAGATGAAACTTATCTATAGGCAAGTGTTGATTCTCATTTCGCTGGATCCAGGCATAGGGTGCATCTGCACTGTAGAAATAATGATGTTTGACACCACTTTAGCTGTCATAGGTCCATCCTACAGAATCCTGAGATCGTAGTTTTGTGAGGCAATGACACTAGCTGAGAAAGCTAAAGTCTTTGTAAAGCTACAAATCCCAATATTTCATAGGATGGAGCTGCAGCACTTAAAGTCGTGTCAAACTGCATTATTTCTACAATGTAGACACACCCATAGACATGCATATCCATGGAAGAGGTGGGTAAGA
>NC_056522.1:139193369-139269234 GCF_019175285.1 Sceloporus undulatus
AATAATAATAATAATAATAATAATAATAATAATAATAATAATAATAATAATACATTTGTTTCAATGGCTCAGCTCCAAGTAACATTATTTCCATCTGTCTCTTTTGTCTAATCTTTTCTTCAGTCCCAGCATTAGATGACTGGGATGGTGTATTTGTCGACTGAAATGGCACCACCTCAATTTTCACATAATGAATATTGCATTTGAAACACAAGAAAATACACTCTCTTAAACCAAAAAGCTTGAAAGCAAATATGCTGTCAAAGAAGCTATGTTTGTTGTGTGCTACAACTTTGATGTATTGTCAAGCATCTCTTAGAAATAGCCCTATGAGAGACTGTCAGAGATGAGAATGGGAATAGGAATGGCCCAATTTGCACAAAGTTTTGATAATCTTACTGTTAACCATGTGGATAGAAAATTTAAGGTGGGATCCAAAAAACTGGATTGTTAGTCCCTAACTTGATGAATTTATCACATGTGAAGTGACTCTTTGCTTGTTTCACTCTTGCATGCAAAAATGTTTTTTCAAATGTTTTTCCATGGGATGAGATTCTGCTTTTAATGACCTTCCACATTAAGGTTTTTTTTATTGGGGGGGGGGGGTCTTTTCTTTTTTCTTTTTGCAAAACATCTCTATATCTTTTTTTTATATACAATGAGCCCTTGGTATTTGCTGGGGTTTGGAGGTATGCTATTTAAATGATGCATGTGTCCTAATAGTCTGGAGGTCGCACCAAAGCCACACTCCATTCCTAAGCACTGGAGTGCAGCTTTGGTGCAGTTTCCGGATTCTTAGGACCCATGCATCATTTAAACAGCATACCTCCAAAGAGACCCGAAGCAGCTTTATTTTGGCAGTCTGTAACAGGCCTTTGTCTCCTTTCTCAACTGGTGCTTTTCCTTCTTTTGACATATCAGTATTTGGAAACGTTGGCTCTCCAAATCCAGTGTGTTAATGAATTAGAATGCTTAGATTCATAATTAGTCCTTTCAGGGGTTCTCCAAGACAATTTTCATAGTAGAAACAGATAATAGGGAATGAGTAAAAAGATTATGGCGTACTTACTATACCATAAAGGAAATGTATCGAGAGAAAATCTTTCATAGGTGATTATAAGAATAAATGCCAATTTAATTAGGAACTTTTGAAGCTTCTAACAAAGCACATCAGCCTAAAATATTATGTCCAGAATCTTCCTAGTGACATGCAAGGGTAATTGAAAATGCTCTTTTCCAGTAACTATGGAGAAAGGTATTCCACATCTCCATCTGTAAAGATCCTTTGCCCTTGCTACCTATCTTATCCTTTACTGAGCATCTGTCCCCTGCCCCAGCCATTAAGGTGGGAGATCTCCAGATTGTGTTAGGCTGTGTTCCCGTAGTGCACAAAGAAGTAAGCAACCTTCTAGATCTTGCAGGAATCCAAGAAGATGATATTGTCCTTGTGTATCGAACCCCACTCCCAGTCTTCCTCCTACAGGTAAAATGTTTTAGTAAGATGGTGAAGTGTTGTAGTATTTTAGGATTCTGGAGGTAGAAATGTTTTGTATATTGAAAGTGCCTCCATTTCTAAAATGCATCTGGTAACTTAACATAGTGGTAAAAACCTGCTTCACTGTCTATCTTCTTTAGAGTTTGTTCAGAAGTTGAACCCTGTTCATTTCACAAAATCAAGCTGCCATTTCACCTTTCACTATACCAAATTACATTGAAATATATTCTCTTAAAAGCCATCTGTGAGACAGTTCTTGTTCATAGTGTGGACAATGTTGCCTTTTTAACCAGTCTATTTTGTAGTCAAGAGCGAGATAAACCATCTTTGCTATTGGTCTTATTTCATTTGCATGAATGGGTTAGTCTCCATCTAGAATCTTTAGTGTTGCTTCTTCAAGAATGCTTTCAAAACTGCCATTATTTTTGAAGTCATGCAGTTTCCTCTGAAACTACTGCTATGGCATCAAAGACTTGGGAAAATAGCTACTGAAAATGAGTGCAGAATAGCATTTCCTGGTTTCATTACTTTTAATACCTTTTTAGATAGTGTGCTAGAAATACTTGCATGGCTGATCTTTTGCAGAAATCCTGTGGCTTCAGTGCTTATGTCTGCAATATTTGCAGGATCACTCTCAAAAAAATTGAAAAGTTGCACTTTTTAACTTGAGACAATAGCTTCTAGAAATGCAAAATGCCTGTCATTACATTTCACTGAAATTATGGCTGTATGAATGAAGTTGTGGAAAAATCTGAATCAGAAAACTGAAAGAATACGTAATTGTCTATGTGTATGTGCGCGTGCATGTGTGCACTGTTGATAACTTTTCTCTAATAAAGTGTAGTATCATTAGATGTAACTAGTGGTTGAAATAGGTCTAAAGGGAATTTCTTTTCCATCACTGGCTTGAAACTATTTCTCAACAGCATCATGCTTTCCTGAGTTAACACTTACTTCATCATAATACTAATTTAGAATCTTTTTTTCATCAATTCCTGCCCTTCTCGATGCTTGCACAATTGGATTATGTGATGATTGATCTGTGCCATTTGTAACAGATGTTCTTGAGTACAGCCCTGCAGAATAAACCATACAGCTGTACCTGTGTGCTAGCAGTGCCTCACATTAATCATTTTTTTAAAGCTTTGGTAATCAACCCCATTGACCATAGGCAAAGTTTACTGGTCAAAAATGTATCCACAAACTTGGATACATTCATTCTTAGTATGCGGTGAAGTATAGCAAGCAGTATGAGGTATAATATTGACAGCTTCTTGTCATTCCATCATTTTGGTAAGTGCAGTCAAATAGCCTTAGAAATAGGCCTGAAATGTTTGACATCCTGTCACTTAGGAACCATTTCAAAACCATTTGAAAAAAATAATGAAACCATTTTGAAATGGGACCAGATTGAAAGAACTGAAAAGAAATGTTTTCCAGTGTGTGTGTGTGTGTGTGTGTGTGTGTGTGTATAGTTGATTTGAATCTGGAGAATCCAGAGAATAAGCGCTGAAGCCACAGAATTTCTGCAAAAGAAGCACCAGCCACCTCCACTTTCCTTGCTGTGCTGGTGGCTCTTTAGTCCTTTTCCTACCATGGCAGGAAGATTAGGGGGAATCTTCTTTTAAGATTTCTCCAGATCCCTCCATACTCCCTTTTGCAGTGGTGGCTCTTTGGTCCTTCCCTGCCATAGTGGGGAGAGTAGAGGGGATCAGTGCTTCTATTAGGCTCTCCTCCCCAGATCCAGAGAGCCAAAAAGAAGCACTAACCCCTTCCACTGACCCTGCAATGGCAGCAGTTCTTTGGCACCGTGTTCTGGTGTGTATTTGTTTTGTGCATGTGTTTTGCAGAGGAACAAGGCGCTCCTTTTTCTTTCTTGGTTTGAGTTCTCCAGCATAAGGACCAAATGTTAAGGTTTCTGCTAAAATGAACCATTAAAAACAAACAAACAAACAAAAACTAGGGCAGTTAAAGGGTCCTGTTCCACTTTCCCTGAAACATCCACTCACTCATGCTGGCAAAATCAGCTAAGTTCACTCATACAAGCTCCTGCCATTTCCTCACCAAGGCATTCAAAAAGGCCAGAAGTGGTGGTGGCTCAGGTGAGCAAGCTTGGCTGGTTTGATTGACATGAATGAGAGGATATCTCAAGGAAAGGGACAGGGAGAGGGAGACAGAGGACCTGTTCATCTGCACTGGGTGTTGTTCTTCTTGTTGTTCTTTTTTGCAGAGGAAAGAGTTAACAAGGCAGATTGCTAACAATTGCTCCTTGAGCTGGAGAGCCCAAACAAGGAAGAGGGAGAAGGTGAAGGAAGCCTCTCAGGAGCTTAGTGCATAAACTTTAAAACGAGCTCAAGCCTCCCAGGCTGCAGCTGGGACACGGGATGGAGGCAGGGATTATCCCATGCTAAATTGCCACCTAATCACCAACTGCCATCAGCCCAGATCCAAGATGGGTCCCAACTGTGCTCCATCAGCACTTTTTCAAAGTCAGAAGCATTCCAGCTTCAAAAAAGTGCTGGCAGAATGCGGCTGAGACCCGGGCTGATGGCAGCCAGTGATTAGGCAGCGATTTAGCATGCGATAATCTCCACCTCCATCTCATGTCCAAGCTGCAGCCCGGGAGGCTTGAGCTGGTTTTAAAGTTCATGTGATAAGCTCCTCAGGTAGGCTCTGCACCATCACCAGCAGTTTGAGGTGCTTCTGCCCAAGATAAGCTGTTAAAGAAATTGTTCTTTTAATATTGTGAAGCAGCTCTGAGTCTCAGTTCTGGAAAAAGAGGGGAAACAAATTAATAATAATAATAATAATAATAATAATAATAATAATAATAATATAGGACTCTGGATGGGATTCACTCACAGGGGTTGCCCAATGTGGAGAGGGTACTGACTAACAAAGCAGAGGTAGAATGAGATAAAATTTCAGGATTCCAAAGGACAGCAGCAGCAACTCTTTGGCGTTCCTCCTCAAAGGAGCATGGGGGGGGGGGGCTTGTTTATCCACAAGTCATATCAAAATATATCATTTGGCCCCAAAATCTGCCCCTGACTTCTACACGAGGTCGACGTATAGACAAGTATATATGTTACATGAAATTCTCACTGTACTATGTTTGAACTAATATAATTCATAAAAAGTAATCTAGACACCAAATATTTCTTATGTTGTTCTCTGTCTTTTTGCACATTGTGTCAGGCACATGGAAGGGGGATGCTAATGGTGCACTCCTGCACTTTTCTACCACAGTAGAAAAGCTGATGTGATGGTAAGGCGGCATTATTTTTAATTTCTTTACTATATACAAAATCTGACTTTTCTTTCTTATTTGTTCAGGACATTGGCCATGGACTGAAATTCTTTGACTTGCAAAGTGAGACATTAGAGATTGTTTATACCTTTAATGCTGATATTTTATGTGTTCATATTCCCTTGGTAATTTAGCCCTGCCACCTCTCTTTGAATGCCTAAGCTGTATTTCTGAAAGCTAAATTGAAATTTTAAGTTATTGTAATGCCAGAATACTGACAACTGAAAGGAAATTGCTTGGGGGACAGAATTGTCACTCAGTTGCAATGTCTCCATTTGTGCCCTCACACACAAATGGTACACTTTTGTATACCCTTTAGATGAGTCCCACTTCAGTGTGAACATATTTGAGAATCTGTCCATATTAAATCAATTTAGTTCTGAAGTTGTCCAAAATGTAAGGCGCACTGGTAACTGTGGTGTATTATATAAAAATTCATTCTCTGCAATTTGAACATTTAATTCTTAGGTATGTTTCCCCATTTACCTAAAACCCCAGCACGATAGATAGATAGATAGATAGATAGATAGATAGATAGATAGATAGATAGATAGATAGAGAGAGAGAGAGAGAGAGAGTTTAACTGAGAAGACAAAAAAGATACCATAACCTCTTCTACAGACTATTGAACTTCTTCCAGGCTGTTGTGCTGTTTGGTAATTATTTCCTCCATATTCAACAAACACAGTTACTACATTCCCAGAGAATTTGCAGTGTCTCTCCAGAATGTGCAAAGATATTGTTAATTCCCCAAGTGCTTCAGGTGTTTAAAGATTAAAGCTAAAAGCTCCTTTTGGAAATGCATTCCTAGACAATGCTTTAAACAGTCTGTGCTGATGGATGATTTACTAAATGAATCTCAAATGTCTCCAATGAACTCCTTTGCATGAATCTTTCATTTTGATATTTTTGCATTTCAAGTCACTTTCTCCTCTGCTTTAATTCCCCCATGTCTAAAAGAAAAGATTAATGTTTATAAAATATTCTAAGGCTGAAAGCTGTAATGCATTAAATATATACTACCAATGGAATCTGCCCTCTAAAAATTGGTTAAAGTTATTAGACAATACATCTATCACCAACTCTTTCCTGTCTTCGACTGCTTTCAGAATAATATTTTGCTAATCACCAATACTTAAAGCATCAGACTTACATTATATGTCATTACATATGATTAACGATTGTAAAAAAAACAGGGGAAGATTACTAACTTGCTAAATAGATATGAAAATTGTGGTACAGAGCATAATGTGTAGGAAATACCTTCATGTTTGTCCAGAACTGAAAAGAAACATACATTAATGGTTCTGGGGTCATTTGTCAATCCCAAGCCAAATTCCAGTTTATCTCAGGACAGTAAAATGTCTTCAAAAGATTCTTGTTATTTTATTTTGGAATAATAATATTGCTGTTGAAAGGCTGAACATTTTTTAATATTTAGAAATGTCTGAAAAGTGAAAGATGTAATAATATGCTAATGAAGTTGCATGTAAGAAGAGAAATTAAATGAAATAAAGAAGATAATGATTAAATAAATCCTGGGACCTCCTTTTCATAGGTAGAGAATACTCAGAGGTGATTTGCCTTTGCCTTCTTTTGCAATTCTGCAATCTCTTTCCTCTTTTCAGACATTTCTTTCATGCAATGTGTGAGTAGACTGTGCCTTCTGTCCCACCCTAACATTTCTACATTTCAGTGAATATCCATATAAAGGATTCTGCATGTACTGTATATGGCTTTTCTCAGGAAGGAGAGGCAGAGGCCTCAGCAATAATAATAATAATAATAATAATAATAATAATAATAATAATAATAATAATGGAATGGTGTCCTGAGAGTGTGAAGAAGAGAACACATATGTCAACTTAATCTTTTAGCATTGCGGGTCAGTGCTACCAGATTAGGTTCCTCAACTGGGAATTGCTTCTGTCCAATCCCTCAGTATCAATCTGTGGAAACCAGCTGATAGGGTAGCCCAAATTTGGAGAGGGAAGCAACTCAGACATTTGGTCTAGACTCTGTTCCTATTTTTCCTACCAATTACGTGCATACCGTGTTATCTTTCCTCTCAAATTCATCCCCATCCCAAAGGTAAAACAATATAGTTACAGCAAGAATGAATTTAAGCAGATTCTGCACACAACAGACAAGTAGCCCAACATAAGCCAGCCAGAAAGAAGTAAATAAAAAGATTCCTAGGGAAGGCAAAAGAACATTTGGCATGAAACGTTTCCTTCCTGGTCATCAGCCGGGCAACCAGCAGAAGCTTGGAGTAAGACTAGTTAAAGGGAAGCTGGGACTTGTGCTTTGAAATAGCTCAGCCACCTATCTATAGAACAGTTTACTAGGCTTGTGGGCAGCCTAATCTTATGAGACATGATTCTGATGTCTTGAAGGATTTTCAGATGAGATATCCCTCATGATGGCTCATAATGGCTGGGAATCCAGCTGTCACAATATTCCAGCTTCTGGCAGGAGCCATTGCAGTGTGGAATACTGATAGCATAGAGTGTCTGACTGTGTGTGAAAAGCCTTTCTATTTATAGCTGTACATGTGCAATCTCCAGTTTATAGATGTCTTTCTGGACTTGTGGACAGCAGGGACCGTTGGAACAGAGACTGGAAAAAGAAAAAAGAAAAACACTGGGAGGAAAATGCATTTTTGGACTACTATTCCCAGAATGTCTGAGGCATCTTGATCAATGCTAGCTGGGATATTCTGGATATCCAGTTAAATAATATCCCCAAAATGACTTTTTCCAAACTCTGAGCAGGACATGAAGCATAAAGGAAGGGCAGAAAACATAATTCTGTTTTCTTTTAGTACTGTATCTACTCGTCTATACGTCGACCTTGTGTATAAGTCGAGGTCAACTTTTGGGGCCAAAAATATGGGTATTTATATGGCCCATGGATACGTCGAGGGTTGGACTTAAGGGGGCAGTCCAGCTGGGGAGAGGCTGTTGGCGAACACGTGCCCTTGCAAGCCTGTCTCCAGCTAGGCTTTACACTGTGGAGGCAGTCCAGTGAGGGAGCGGTCTCCAGGGCAAACGCGCACCTTTGAAAGCCTGTCCCTCGCTGGGCTTCCTCTGAGGAGGAAGCCCAATGAAGGTTAGGTCTCCAGGGCGAACACTCACCCTGGGAGGCTTGTCCCTCGCTGGGCTTCCTCTGAGGAGGCAACCAAGCGAAGGAGAGGTCTCCAGGGTGAATGCGTGCCCTGGGAAGCCTGTCCCTCACTGGGCTTCCTCTGAGGAGGCAGCCCAGTGCAGGAAAGGCCTTCAGGATGAACGCTCGCCTTGGGAAGCCTATACCTCGCTGGGCTTCCTCTGAGGAGGTAGCCCAGCGAAGGAGAGGTCTCCAGGGCGAATGCGTGCCCTGGGAAGCCTGTCCCTCACTGGGCTTCCTCTGAGGAGGCAGCCCAGCGAAGGAGAAGTCTCCAGGGTGAACGCTCGCCCTGGGAAGCCTATCCCTCACTGGGCTTCCTTTGAGGAGGCAACCCAGCGAAGGAGAGGTCTCCAGGGCGAATGTGTGCCCTGGGAAGCCTGTCCCTCGCTGGGCTTCCTCTGCGGAGGGAGCCCAGGGAAGGAGAGACTCCAGGGTGAACACATGCCCTTCCCAGACTCTCCCCAACTGGGCTGCCCTTTGCAGAGGCAGCCCAGCTGGGGAGAAGCTTGGTGAAAGGCCTATTGCCCCCATGCATAAGCGTACCTAGGATTCTGGAGACTATTTGGGGGCAAAAATTTCTCGACTTATAGTCGAAAATATACGGTAAGTCTGGACAAGGAAAGAAATACATGATCAGGAATCATGTGTGTCTAGGTTGAGAATGACAAATAATGGTGACATTTGAGTTTATCACAGAAACACACATGGACACAACAATCCAAAACTTCCATAATGACCCTTAGGCTTTTATTCACATCCTTTATATGCTTAGTAAGATTCCTTTTCTAGTATCCTAATATCACTAACAATCTCTCCCAAGCACACATCTTTTATCACAAGTATAAAAAATTACTGTTGTGTACATTCTTGTCATTTGTTATGAGAAATCTATCACAAGATTATCTTGGCAAGATTTGTTCAGAGGGGATTTGCCATTACCTTCCTCTGAGGCTGAGAGAATGTGACTTTCCTGAGGTCATCCAGTAGTTTTCCATAACTGAATGGAGATTTGAACCCTGGTCTCCAGAGTCGTAGTCCAATACTCAAACCACTACAACATACTGACTTGCATAAGCAACCAGTCTATTTGGGAAAAAAGCACTTAATTTTAATGTATCCAGTAATTAACCATATATTGGATATCATACCTATTCCTTTAAGGCAGCATATTTCTAGAAAGGTTCCTATGCAATATGATTTACACAGCTGAAAGTTTTCTGAAGTTTGATTATACCTTTCTTGGGCACTTTACAAGGATAGACAGTTTTACTTAGGTGACTGACTGCCTATTTTCCACACTGGATAGGCCCCAGAGATGAAGATGCTGTATTGTACTGGGCCCGCCATGGCCTTTAGCTTATAACAGTGGTGGGAATCCTGTGGCTCAGAGGCTACATGTAATCCCCCTTGGGCCATCCTACACTCTCTAAACTCCCTTTCAACTTTTCATCCCCAAATTGACCATTTCTGCACCAGCCAGTAGCAGCTGCAATTTGCATTTATAAAAAGGCGCAAACTCCCACCTCCCAACTTCCTTAACGCAAATGGGATTAAAATACTAGAAGTCCACTTCCAGACAGTCGTTCTATGGGGTTTTTTTTTGGGGGGGGGGGGAGCTGATACAGCCTCAAAAGAGCTGAGGTGCTGAAAAATGGTCCTCTGGACATCCAGGCACTGCCCACTCTGAGCTTATAAGGTGGTGCAGAATTTCTTCTTCCACATCATGGTTTTCAACACCTGTATGAAGCTTCTGGATAAATGTATTCACTTAGTATTTATTTAAAGTATTTTAAAAACATTTTTCTGCTCACCAGGGCCTCCTAAGAGGACTAGAATGAACGCACAATATCAAAACAAAAAGAAAACATCATTTGAAAACTGGCTAAAAACAGTGTTTGTAGCCGAAGGTATTACAAGATAACTGCATGTCAGAAGTGCAATAAGGATGAAGCCAAAGTGATTTCCCCTGGCTTCTGGAATTTGTCCAGAGATTTGGACTGAGGTGTCATCAGTTTGCTGATGGCCACCAGTTGTATTTCTCATTTTTACTGGAGTTTTGCAATGCAGTAGCAAGCCTGGACCATTGGCAGAAGGTGGTGAGGTACTGGGTGAAGGAAATCAACTTGAAACTTAATCCAGACAGATGGAAAGTCTATGGCCTGTTACAGACTGCCAAAATAAAGCTGCTTTGGGTTTCTTTGGAGATATGCTATTTAAATGATGCATGGGTCCTAAGAGTCCGGAGGTCGCACCAAAGCCACACTCCATTCCTAAGCACCAGTATGCAACTTTTGGTGCAGCTTCCAGATTCTTAGGATGCATGCATCATTTAAATAGCATACCTCCAAAGAGACCCAAAGCAGCTTTATTTTGGCAGTCTGTAACAGGCCTATGAAATGAAAAACTGGCTAATGTGGGAATAAGGGTACAGACATATATCCGTTAACAAAGCCTCTGACAAAGACATTTCTTTTTACAAAATCTTTTTGTACCTGCCCTGCCCTCACTTTTTCCTCCACATACTCTGTCTAGATGGAAAGGTGTTTTTTTTTTTAAAGAAGCATCAGCATTGGGAGACTTTCAGTGCTGGGTTGCAGCAAAGTGCCTGCGGTAAACCATGCAAAAAAGCTTCAGCTGGGAAAGAATGAGATTCTACGTACTCTAGCTGTTCCTTCTATAGCTATGCCTGCCTGCCCAAAACATGCAAAGTAAACAGCAGCCCCTCTAGAATCCCTTACTGAGCATATGTGAACAGCAAAACAGAGAGAAAAGGGGAAAGCAGATACACCTGTCTCACCAACTCCCCCAAACGTGTTAAAAAACAGAGATCTATAAATCTGGCCACCAAAATGGCTATCATAAAAAAGTAGAAAGAAAAAGTAATCATTGGAAGCATTTTGGAAGACATTTTCAACTGGTCTTTATAACTTTCTTTGTTTCTTTGTACAAGGCTTACCTGGCCTGATTCTTTCCTCTCATGGGAACATATTGTTAGTTGCTGAAACATGTTAAATTGATCTTCTTCTTCTTCTTCTTCTTCTTCTTCTTCTTCTTGTGGAGCATGAACCTATCCCTATAACTTCTAGGTTATTACTGTTTCTGTTTAAGAAGTAATGCCCAGGAGCACATCCGCTTTGTTAACTCGTATATATCTGTAAAACCTCTTTTGGTTGCAGTTCCTGTCCTCTGCTGGGAAAAGCTGGTGATCCTCCTTGATCCAGCAATGCTTTTAGATGCTCAAATTATACAAATATCAGCTTTATGTGGTACATCAATGATTTCTTTTAGGGAAAAGTCAGTCCTTACTACAGTCATTTATGCATCCAGAAATACCACCTCATGCAAAGTGCCACTGCCTAATTTATTGGAGGGATTGGTCAGTCCCAGAATATAACTGTAATTGTTCAGTTTGTACCTGTTTCTTATCCATTTCTAAAGTAGGCTCAGTTGAAGGTATTTGGTCTTGCTTCCAAAGCTGAAATCTACATACATTAAGGGCTGTGTCCTCCTGGGTAGAACTTAAAAAAGTTACTTGGTTGGCCTACAGTTCACAAGCTCAGGTCATTAGTTGTACCAGCAGGAACAATTTTTATTGTTCCCACAAGGAGGTGTTGAAAATTTCTCCATGCAAGGGACAGCGATGGTAAGGATAAACCTCCTCAAGTAAAGAGAAAGAAGGAGGTTGGACTGGATGGCCCTTGTAGTCTCTTCTATGATTCTGTGATAAATGTCTGAAGTCATCTTGTGTCCATCAGTTGAAGGTATATGCCCTATTCAGATTGGAGCATTAATCAATACAAGAAGGGTCAAAATCAAAACGTGACACACTTGAAGTTTATTGTTACACTTTGTATTATGCTTTGCATCTTTTTAAATTTTGCTGGTCATTGACCAAATAAAACATATTCAATCATTCAAAACATGACAAGGGGAGTGTATTGATCCCTTGCCTCACAGTTCTTTACACATGGAGAATAAGTCTGAAGAGGAGAGCATTGGCACAAGGCCCAGAGATGAGATTCTCAGTGAATAAGAAACCTGGAAAATCAGGATTCCTAGTTATGTGGAAGGCCCTTCACAGCACTGTTCTAATCCCCACACATGGATGTGGGGCTAGCATACTCCTCTCCTAGTATATTTATTTCACCCCTTTTTTGTGAATAGGGCTGTACTGTTTTCCAGCAACAACTCAGAGGCCTTGATTCCCAAGTACTCTTCCATGGCAAACTTTATACATCTAAACCAAGAATGAAAGTGGAAATTGGCAAGGGGGGGGGAGGAAAGAGGATGAAAATACTACATTTTTCCCTCTCTCTTTCCATCTCTTTGGAACCTGTTTATTGTGGAAACAAATGTCAGGCTTCTTGAGGTGTCCAAGATTTATGATGATTTACTGAATTGTTTCCTCGGGGGGGAAAATACTACAGAACAAAATAATCTTTTGCTGCAGCAGGATACTCATATATTTGTTCTTTGGGGCTAAAAGAAGTTGATATTCTATCTCTCACATAAAATTAGGACTGCCAGGACTTCAATAACAAGTAGCTGCAGGGTGTGATAAATACAAAAGATGGCTTTGAATAAAACGGCATTATGGGTAAGGGAGAACTCTAGGCAATACCATTTCCCGGACAGGGAAATCCTGACAGCAAAAGAGAATAGCATCACCAGTTAGTGTCAGCAAGAACCAGAGTTGTCCCATGCTAAGCATTATTGGAAACTGGGATGATAAAGAAGAGGGAGTGAGTGGTGAGTGGGAAAACTGGATGTATCCTTTCTCTTGTGGAAAGATCTCCAAATAGTTTCCACAAAGTGCAGTTCTCCTACGTCTCTGCCAGTTATTCTGCATGGAATTGAGGTGTGTGTGCCTGTGTATGTATGTATAGCTTGTGCATGCAAGAGGGAGGGAGTGAATAAACACTTCTATGGAAGAAATGGGGTAAACATACCCACTTTGGCCTCTAGCCATGTCCACTGCTGTCATGCAGCTATTAGGAAGGATCCTAGATGGCAATTCTGCTTTTGGACCAAAAAAAAATTCTTTACCAACAATGTCACAGTTACAAAAAAATTCAAAATCCTCATTGCAACGCCCCTGTGCAAACATGTAAAGCATTATATTCAAGTGCCTCGAAGCAAGTCTCACAGAATTCATTGGGTCATAGAATAATAGAATCTTAGAGTTGGAAGAGACCACAAGGGTCATCTACTCCAACTCCCTGCCATGCTGAAACAAGCATCCCTGAGAGATGCCCATCCAAGCCTATGTTTATAGACCTGCAAAGATGAGAGTCCATCACCCTCTGAGGCAACCTATCCCACTACTGAATAGTTCTTACTAATTTGATTCTATTGGTTCATATTCTAGGCTCTGGAACAGAAGAAAACAAGCTTGCTCCATCCCTTCATAACATCCCTTCAGATATTTAAGGATATGTTGGCCATGTCACCTCTCATGCTTATCTTCTCCAAGTTACTCAGCTCCTTACATATTTCTGCATATCTGTATGCCTGGCTGTTCATATCTGATTGACCAAACAGTTAGGAGTCCAAGGGCTCTTGGAATCTCATGAGTTTATGGAAATCACATAGAAACATCCAATATCTGAAACAGTATTCAAGCCATGGATGGCTGAATCCATGGATTAAAAAAATCAGTGAACATAGAGGGCCAACTGTTCTTTTAAGTAGAGGGCTCATGGGCCAATATTTTAAATACCTGTCTTGGATTAATGGCTTGTAACCCACTCAATGAAATGATGTCCACAAGCCATAGATTGTAGTCTGCCAGTGCTTGACACTCCTCTCTTTTGCAGTGGCAAGCTGATAGGAGGAAAAGGAAGTATGAACTCCTGAGCCTCCACAGCTAGTAGGTTACCATTTATGTTTGATCTCTGAAATAATTGGTACTGTAAAATCAACTCAGTGACTAGGGATTGATTTTTGTTTGTTTCATTGAGTTTCAGCAGAAAGTTGCAATGATATGAGTTCTAGACTGGGACTAGTCAACTTGTGGCCCTTCAGATATTGTTGGAATGCAACTTGCTATCACCCATTTTCTGTATCTAGAAAGCCACATGTTGCCCACTCTTGCTCTAAACTTTGTTCAAATTCTGACACAATGTAAATTTGGTCTACAACTATAAAATATCTCATTGACTTTTTCTTGATGCTTGTATCAAGCTGAGACCAAATGTTGGGTTAACAAAATGATACTAGATACCAATTTCCAAGTAATGAGGAACTCAGGCTTCACCAAAAAAAAAATCAGGTTTGGAACAAAATAGGCAGGGGATGTTGAGGTGTCAAGCAATTACTGTTATTGTGGAGTTGCACAACATAGTGATGAAACATTGATGCAACCTCTTAGCAAAAAGGGTAAATTATGCAGATATCTCCGCAGCAGTAAAGTGCATTATACGTGGGGTTTCTGGAGTAGATTTAGCAGTAATGTACAAAAGTGCACACTCTGTTTCTTATTGTGCTTCTTTCTCAGATAAATACACAAACTCTCAGCTTCATAATTAACAGATATTTAATTTACCTAGAGGCAGCCATTTGGACAGTTTCATGAATATTTTAGTCTCCAATTAGTGTTTGCCAATGCAATGTGGACAAATGATTATATAAAACATTTATTTCATATGACATCTTGCACACAAAACTGAGAGCTAATACTTTTTATGAGGCCAATTCCAGCTGCAAAATACTAATGTGTTCCAACATTTGCCATAGAGTTATTTAAAAAGAAAAAAGATGGGGGCAGCCATTTGGGCAGATGAAAGTCTAGGCCAGTGTTTTAAGACTAAACTGAAGGTGGCTTTGAAGTGATAGGTATGAAGCAGGTGAAGTGTATTTCAAGAACCACAGTGGAACTATGAAAACAATTGAGGGGTTTTCCCCCTTTACTTCCAGTCTGAGACCATAAGTGACATGCTCAGGAATGTTTTTGCAACTAATATTTCAGAAACACTGATAAGGTTTTCCATTGATAATTTTTTATTAATTTTGTACAATAAAAAAATCCAATAGACATTAACCCATCATCAAACATATCATAACATCACTGCTGCAAAGTTTTTCTATTTCCCCCCATTTTTTTTCATATTGTTGGGTTGTTTTCCCTGCAATATATATGGACAGTCTGTCCATGATTGCAAAATCATTCACTTTAATTTGATAAGGTTGATTGTTCTCACTTGACATTTCTCTGCATCTTTCCAATAATAATAATAATAATTAAAAAACAGCTAAAGGCAAACTAATATAGACTTGCACCTCTCTCAAGTTTCTAGTAACCAGCAGTTGTATTTCTAGTTGGATTCAGTCATTATAACTCTTCAGTATCAAGTGATTTAATAGAAATGTGCTCCTTTCCAGAAAGAATTGAAGGGATATATATATAGGCTTAAATCCAACTGTTACTCTCAACTGAGTAGACCCATTAAATCAATGAAAACTCAGCAAGTCAGCATTTATGTACATTTCACTGATTCAGTGGCTCTGTTTTAATTAGCACTGACAATTGGTTTTAGACCATAAGAAATACAAAAATCACTTCTAGAGTGTGAAACCCAGATCCAAATTAACTCTGTGTTGTTGTTGTTGTTGTTGCTGTTGTTGTTAACTGCCCTTGACTCGACCCCAACCCATAGTGACCCTGTGGATGAGACATCTCGAATGCCCCATGCTCCACTGCTCTGTTCAGATCCTGCAGGCTCAGGCCAGGGAGCCCTCTGATTGGGTCTATCCACCTGCCATGTGGTCTTCCTCTCTGGTACTACCCTCTACCTTTCCTAGCATTATTGTCTTTTCTAATGAGTCATGTCTTCTCATGATGAAGCCAAAGTAGGACAGCCTTAATTTGATCATCTTGGCTTCCAGGGAAATTTTAGGCTTGATCAGGATCCATTTGTCTTTTTGGCTGTCCATGGTATCCTCAGCAATCTTCTCCAGCACCACACCACATTGATTTTCTTCTTGTTGGCTTTTTTCACTGTCCAGCTCTCACATCTGTATGTGGTGATGGGGAATATAATGGCTTGCACAATTCTAACTTTATGCATAGCTGTCTATCTTTACTCTTTAGGAATTAGTCTTGTTCTTTCATACCTGCTTTTCCCATTCCTAGTCTTCTGATTTCTTGACTGTATTCTCTATGCTGATCAATGTTTGATTCAAGGTATGGGGACACTAACTATTTTGATTTCCTCATTGTTTAGGTTGGATTTATGTAGATCCTCCTTGTTTTTGTTTTCTTTATGTTCAGCATTAAACCTGCCTTTGCACTTTGATCTTTCATGGCAATTTTTCCAAGTCTGTGATGTTTTCTTCTAGTAGTATGCTGTCAACCGTCTATCATAGATTGTTGTTGTTCCATCCTCCTATCTTCACTCCTCCTTCTTCTGAGTCTAAGCCTGCTCTTCATATATTTTCTGCATACAGGTTGAACAAACAGGGTGATAGTATGCAATCTTGCCTACAGCCTTTGCCCTGCTGTATCACACAGCACAAAATCAACCTATTTTGAGTGTTTCAGAAATACTAATTGCTATTTATTTCCAATTTCAAGTAGAAATAAAGGGGTTCACTTTTTATAAAATGTGATGCCAGGCACTGTCAAGAAGAGTGGGAATAAACCACATTTTACTCCTTTATGCTTCCCACCTCCATGCTCAGTGGACTCTCTTAATAAAATACTACCAGCTGGAATATGAAAATATGAACAATTCCCAAGTAATTCCCACCTTGCAAAACCTGGCTAGCCTTCGGGCTTCCCTCAGAATTGCTCAGAGCTTGGAAATAATGAGTCACAAATAATATTACCTGCAACTAGTTTCTTTGTAGGCAAGAAGGGTGTAACAAAGTCATATTTTAAAACAGTGTGGGCAACTTTGGGAACTAGAGAGGCTGTATTACCCCCCCTCAGGAAATGATGGAGGGCCTGCACCCCAACCCCTGTAATTTTTTTTAAAGTCCCTAAATGAACCTAAACCTTAAATTCCTAGAGTGTTTGAAGGCATTTTCAACATGTTTTACACCATCCCAACATTTGCTTACTTTATGGTGCTTTTAAAGGGCTTTCTTGTGCCTAAAATGGACTGGGGGGGGATGTAAATACCCCAATGCCCATTTGGGTGGCATTTTTTTTACCTCTGGGGGACCCTGGGGGACACAAAAAGTTTCTGTTCATCCCATGCTCATTAACTATTTATTTTGTATCCTTTTCTTTATAAGAATGATTGAGCAGGTTACACCAATGCTGTACTATGAGATGCAAACAAAGTAACAAAGTTATGGTCAAGTTGTAATTAGAGATTGTCTCCAGCATCACCACTGGAGCTGCCCTCTGGTTTATGAGCTACTTTGGTCATAAGCATTTTAATGCAGGTGATGACAGATTAATTTAAAAACCCTCTCTGCCCTAGAATTTCCCTCTTCATTTTTCTGCTTGGTACTCTGGAAGCCAAAATGACTAAGGGCAGAAACAGACAGCTTGAAGGGACAGCTAGATGCCATCCTTTTGATCTTCAGATAGGGGTCACGGCAACCACACGCCTGTGGTGTGAGACATATAAACACCACGCTGCTGGAGCACTGCAAAGCTGGCCACCATATGGTCAGGTGGGCAGCTTCATGGTGGCTTATTGCTAGCTTTGGGGCATGTGTCATCTAAATGACATGCCCCCAAGCCACCAAGAAGTTGCTGCAAAGGGGCCATCTGTTTCGCCCCTAAATTAGGTCGGATAATTTGGAAACATCATGAGAAGTCAGGGCTCGCTGTAAAAGACAATAATGCTAAGAAAGCTGGGCAGAAGAAGAAGAGACAGACCACACACTAGATAGACATACTCAATCAAGGAGACCATAGCCCTGCCCCTGCAGGTCCT
Organism: Sceloporus undulatus; assembly: GCF_019175285.1. Lineage (NCBI taxonomy): Eukaryota > Metazoa > Chordata > Lepidosauria > Squamata > Phrynosomatidae > Sceloporus > Sceloporus undulatus. The sequence goes on from NC_056522.1 coordinate 139,211,230, forward strand.
GAGCAGAGCAGTGGAGGACAAAGGGACTTGGAGATGTCTCATCCACAGGGTTGCCATGAGTCAAAGTTGACTCAAAGACAACAACAAATGCAGTCAGTTAATTATCACAGGCTTACAACAAGCCGTAGGCATATGGCCAGTGACTTGGGTAGGAGTGGTTTGCTCTTTATGGCACTGGCCAAGGAAGAGATGCTGTTGGAATTCCTCATATGGTCCATTGTATCTCCTATTACAAATGATGGCCATCTGTCAAGGATGCTTTGATTGAGAGTTCCTGCCTGGCAGGGGGTTGGACTGGATGGCCCTTGTGGTCTCTTCCAACTCTACGATTCTATGATTCTATGATTTACTAAACTAATAGCTCTAATTCACACAACACCTGTATCTCTCATCTTTCTTGCAAGTGGGCATGCCATGTATAAGGTCCATTTTGGAAGCAAGGACAGGTCAATTTGAAAGTCCAAAATCTGAGGGAAAATTTGAGTCAAATACATTTTTAAACCTGTTCATATAGTGAGGAGAAGTACCATTTCAAAAGCAGTGCCTTTGCTAATTGACTATTTTAAGAACAGATCATACCTTGTTTTTCAGGATTCTGAATGTTCAGTGAAATGTGATGTTTTATTTGGTATGTATATATGCTTTTGTGCAGAATAAAATACCATCTTCTCCTATAATCTATAAATAAGCCTATATTTATTCATGATATTCTTCCACAATTGTAAAGAGTTGCTATCCATTATAAATATCATAGTCTTTCATCTGGTATAAAATCAACCATAATAAGGAAAAGCAAACCCTGTTATATGTAACCATAGAAAATGTCACTGTGCCCTAGGCTTGGATGGCAATCATTTGTCATCATAGCAAGCTGATCATTCACACATGAATGATGTATTTTGAAGAGCAAATATAGCCTTGATCCAATAATGTATATACTGTATTTTTCCAGATTTAGAGAAAAGAAAGTGTTTTGCAAATCCAGCATTGCATTCCTGGACACTTGGAACAGAGTTCCATTTGAATTTCTTGGAGGTTACCTCAGATAATACACATGTAAGGTTGCTCAATACATTGTTGTTTAGCTATTCAGTACATAATTATTTTGAAAAGAAAATATGATTTTCAGAAGACCATTCCTTTGCACTAATAACTGTGATGCATTTCAAATTCTGATGGTTCAGCCTAAGTTATGTGCACTAGCTCTCAGCCATAAAAAGTGTGTAGAATGACTGAGCTCCCAACAAATTATCTCCTCACCTTTTGTTTCTTCTGCTTCCCACAGTGAAGTCCCTTATCACTAAGGTCACAGCAGTAGTTCTGCACGACCATATTTTGCAAAAGGTTGTAGAAGTGCAAACAGTTCATGCCAAGTGAGGAAAAAGTTCAGCTGTTGGCTGCATGCAGCCCTGGGATTGTTTTTTTGTAAATAAATATATTTTTTATTTCTATCCCGCTTTTTGCCAGGCAATCAAAGCGGCATACAACAAGTTAAAATACATCCATATATACATAGTGCCCCCCTTAAAACAAGATTAAACAGTATAAGATTAATAACTTCATACTAAAATCTGAATAATCCAAATAATAGTCATCATTGGCAGAGTTCAATAGATGGGAAGTCTTATTCGTGGATGAGTATTCATTCTGGGAAGGCCTGCCGGAAGAGAGCCGTCTTAATGGCTTTTTAAACCTCTCAAGATTGGTAATTTGGCGGATCTCGTCTGACAGGACATTCCATCAGTTGGGAGCGACTGCAGAAAATGTCCTCTGGGAGGTCGCCGTCAACCTGGTCTTTAAGGGCTGTAGTAAATTCCTCTCAGAGGACCTGAGTGTAAGGGGCGGATTGTATGGAATCAGGCGATTCCTTAGATAGGTTGAGCCCAAGCCATGTAGGGCTTTAAAGGTGATAACTAACACCTTGTACTGTGCCCGGAAACTAATAGGCAGCCAGTGGAGTGACTTCAATATTGGTGTTATATGGTCACTCCTTGCTGTTCCTGTGACCAACCTGGCTGTCATATTCTGTACCAACTGGAGTTTCCAGACTAGGCACAAGGGTAGCCCCATTGCAAAAATCAAGTCTTGAGGTTACCAGTGCATGTACTACAGTTTCGAGGTCACCCTGTTCCAGGAAAGGGCGCAGCTAGCGTATCAGCCAAAGCTGATAACAGGCACTCTTGACCATCGCATTCACCTGATTCCTCATCTGAAGCAATGGGTCAAGAAGCACCCCCAGACTGCGAACACAGTCCTTTGAGGAGAGCGTGAGCCCCTCTAGGACTGGAGGTTGCAGCCCAATACCTGGTTTAGGGGCTCCTACCGTAAGTACCTCCGTTTTGTCTGGATTCAACTTGAGCTTCCAGCTTTGTGGCCTCTATCCCCATCGCCTAAACCAGGGGTAGGCAACCTGCGGCCCGTGGGCCGGATGCGGCCCGGCGAGGCCTTGCGACCGGCCCCAGCCCGGTCCTGCTGCCGAATGCCGCCGGGGCCTTTGGCGTCTCGCGCAAGGGGCATGGTGGGGCAATTGTCTATAGAAGCCTCAGAAACATGCATTTATCTTAACATTTTTTAAAAAATCAGCAAATTTTTTCGTGTGTCCTCCATTTTTTATTTAAAAAGTGCCCTCGATTTGAAAATATTGTCACACATTTGTCCCAGTTTATTTATTTATTTAATTTTTTAAAAAATTATTTAATTATTTATTTTTTGGCTTTGGCCCCCCAGTTGTCTGAGGGACAGCAACCTGGCCCCCGGCTCAAAAGGGTTGCCTACCCCTGGCCTAAACGTTTTTGATTTTCCTTCCCTTTTATTTTGCATAGTAAGTGTGGCAAATAATTTTGCTGTGCTTTCCCAATGGCCATTTTGGAATCAGGAAAGGCCATGTTTCAACAAAATGTGACCTGGGAGATGACTTGTGGGATGCCTCCTCTTGAGAAAAAAGGCCTCTCCAGTGTCTCAAATGGCCCAGAGGGGGCCATGCCCATAGGGAACCTTTGATGGGAAAAATTTAGTTTTTGAGGGGTCAGAAAGTTTGACCAGCCCAGAACTTGTTTTGGCCAGTCTGTCCAACTGCTGTCTGATCTAATGATCCAACTGATTAGGATGCAGTGATATGTGTTCATTTATTCATTTTCCTATTTAACAACCACCTATCTTCTTTTCTCTTTATATAGATGTAATTTTTTTTCTCCTGGAAATCTCAAAAACTATAACATGCAAACTGTTTGACATGATCTTTTTTGAAAACAAGAGGCTGTCAAAATGTAACAGGCAAAATTGTTCTAAAGATTGTTTGTGATAGCATAAAAGCCATTTTCTTTGAAACAGCTTCAGGGTGACACTCCTTTCTATTTACACTAAACCAAACAGCACAGTGCCAATTCCCTTTTCACTTTTCTCTCATTGTTTGGCCTTCCTCCATCACAACAGCCCAACAGTCCATCCTTGCCAATGTATATTTTTATTTTTTCCAGGCAACGGTGCCCTCTGTGCAGTGAGATCATAATTGCCCTACTAGTGCAAGACAAATATCCATCTAGTGACAGATCTAATCTTCAAGTGATGAGCTTAATTTTCAGTAGCATCTAGTCAGGAAGCTTGAAGGCACTGCATGAAAGTAGTGACTATAGTCACTTGTTTTCTATTGGCATGTGATAACCCAAAAGATACTGCTTTAAATATTGAACACAATATCTAGGGATGAATGAGTGACTCTATTTCTGGTCTATCTTGAGATATGTTTGTTGTTGTTAAATCTTATCCATCCAATTTTTGCATGAATATGTGTTCCTCACACCCCCCTCCCCCAAAAGGTGCAGCAACCTCCTTGGATAAACATATGCAGTTTTGCCTAATATATGAATTTTGTATGCCATTTCTTCTCAACGCCCCCATGAATTGATTTTGTATACAATTTTTGATATGCAAACTGCATCACAAAAATTCAAAGAGGTGAACAACTTGAAGGAGACTTTTGTTTTGATCTGTCTATTACTCTGGGAATTCCTCTTTCTTAGTTGTTTCCAATTGTGTCCTTGTCTTTTTAGAAATAAAAAAAAGCAAAGTGTCTGCTTTTGCAAAGTCTGGTCACACAACTTTGGCAATTTCCTCTTACCTACTGCCACCCCCAATCCATATCAGATTTTGTGTTGCAGGACCTCATACCCCCAGTTATGAGGGGGGGCTTAACTGATGGTAGTCTTAAGTGAGTAAGGAAATCAATGAAAATGGGGTGCATTTTATGTTAAAGGAAAAGCAAAGTTGAATACTAACCTAGACAGTGCAGTTAGATATCATGTCTAACAGAGATGACTGAATAGAAGATTCATCCTCAATAGATTTCCCTCACCTCAATGAGTCAATGTTCAGTAAATACAGAAAGGAGAGCCAACAAGACTGTTCTGGAGCAGAACTAAAGGGGAAAACAAAAACAAAAACACACAAGTATCTTCCTGATACTAGTGATGGGTATCAGATTTGGATACAAGCAAATCATTGGATGAACCAAAGCAAATGAAGCTGCTTTGTACTGGATCTGGTGTTTCCTAAGGTGAAATCAGCTTCGCTTTAAAACTAACAGAACTAAAATTAGACCCACACCTGAAACTTTGTGCAGGCTTAAGGTCTATCTTTGGTTTTATTAGCTGAAGATAATAGCAGGTTGGAAACAAGATAAAACTGGGCATCTTTACATTTTCTATCTGCCAAGATATCCAGAGTACGGGAAAGTGGAGAGGAGAGTGAGGTTCAATGACTGACAGAACCTTCTAATTCAAGAGTATATTCCATTAGAGACTCTTCAGTGAGTGTACTTTGATATGAGGCAGGAATGGGAATTCGGCAAGCCCTTTTTCATCCTTCATTATTTAAAAAAAACTCCGTCATCGTAACCTCTAGCCTTTCTATCCAACATGAACTCTGTACATTTCTTGCATAGGAACACTTCTGCCTTATATGCCATTTTCATGGAAATAGTTGGATGGAAAGGAAGGAAATAACTCTTATATCCCAATCCCACCCACAAAAAATGCATTGTGGATTTTCTATCCACATAAACCACCCCACCTACAAACCGACTTTTTGTACACTTGTTACTTAAGGTCACCTTGGTGTAGTGTCAACTCAGTGTCAAAGAACTCATTGTCACAGAACTCAAGAGGATATATGCACCCATTTTGGGATATCCTTGAATTGGAAAGACTGTACAAAAGAGTACACTTGAAAGCCTTCATTCTCTCAGAAGAGACAACCATGCCTCCAGATGTATTGTGATTGTGTCATTTTGGTAATTAAAAGGTTTTTGGTAGTTTCTTTCATTTTAAAAAAGCCACAAACCCTCCAGCTCCTATTTGTCCACAATTTGGCAGGTCCATTTCCTTCACTAGAGACTACTGTATTTATAGGCATTTTTCTTAGGTCTTTGGGTAGTCAATGGAGATTATCGCATTACCTTTGCTCCCGTGATAGAAGTGGGATGTAACTTTAAGAAGGCAAATCTTATTGTATTTCCCAATTGCCAGGCAGTACGCAGCCCTTATGCAACCTGGGCTTGTCCCACATCTTTTTAAGAATGGTTTTTTCCTATTCTTGAAAAGCTGCGGCAGAAGCCTGGGTTGCATACAGGCTGTGTACTGCCCATTAATGGGAAAATGTGATAAGATCCGCTTTCTTAAAATTACATCCTGCTTCTATCGTGGGAGCAAAGAGAATGTGATAATCTCCAATGAGAGTTTCAAACATTTGCATTTTGAAAACACTAATGTGATACCTCAAGATGCTGAAATGCTCCCCATTATTTCTAGCTGAAATTGGAAACTTTCTGAAGCACCAAATTAGTGTTTAGCTCTAGCTTCTGGAGTTCTCTTCTGTGGAGGTCTGGGCTGCCATCCTCTCTGTTGTTCATCTGCCCATAAGAAATAATGTTGTTTTTTAGATTTTTGGTGAATTGTTCTGTTTCTTGTTACATCCCACTTTTATCGTGTCTTTAAATGTCTTATTGTTTTTATTTTTAATTGTACTTGATTTAATTTTAATTTATTACTTTAAGTGACATGGGAGGAGGAAATATTTAATAATTAATTATATAAATAAACACAGAAAGAAGGCCCTAAATCCTATAATTTATATATTGTAGACATATTTGTTTCTCAAACAATAAATGTCTACATTTTTCACAACTAATAGTGGGTTAAGAATACAGAAATAAAATACCACCTAACAGCATTCTCAATCTGAACATGCCCTACATGACTTTTAAACAAATTTAGACGTGGGTATCTCTTGAATACATAAAACATTATTAATCAATCATTATGTGTAATGTTATTCCCAAAGAGTCGACAAGTAATAATTATACTTACATGGTTCAGACCAATGATTTTTATGACTTGCCAACTGCAAGTACACCTGGGTTGAAACTGTGCAACTGTACAGTCTTTAAAACTAATGAAATGAAATGAGTATGCATTATGAAAATACAAGACTTATCAAGGGCCTTTAAAATGAAGGCAACTGATACATCTTATGCTCAGGGAAAATGTGAACAAACTGACAACTCACTGCATGTATAGCAAAGCTACTAGTATTATGTTTATTTCTCAGTGGGGTGGTCCCTGCACAACATAAATGAAATAAAATAAGGTGTCTAATAAAAGCCAGTGTTTCCTTTACCTTACAGCTATAGAATGTAAGAGTTATTTGGCCCCCATATGAATTGAGCACATAGCTAAGCAGCAGAGATTCATATTTTTTAATTAGCAAAGCAGCTTCATTATCGAAATTTTGGGAGCATTGCTGTTGATTTTAGTGGATGCTAGTTTGTAACCACTATGACTTTAGGTTACATCTAGAGTTTATCGGTTCCTCTTGTCTGCAAGATTTTGAGTCCTTTCTTTACACAAACATAGAATCATAGACTTGGAAGAGACCGCAAGGGCCATCCAGTCCAACCCCCTGCCATGCAGGAAATCCAAATCAAAGCATCCCAAGCAGATGGCCATCTAGCCTCTGCTTAAAGACCTCCAAGGAAGGAGACTCCACTACACTCCGAGGGAGTTTGTTCCACTGTTGAACAGCCCTTACTGTCAGGAAGTTCTTCCTAATGTTGAGGTGGAATCTCTTTTCCTGCAGCTTGCATCCATTGTTCCGGGTCCTGTTCTCTGGAGCAGCAGAAAACAAGCTTGCTCCCTCCTCAAAATGACATCCTTTCAAATATTTAAACAGGGCGATCATATCACCTCTTAACCTTCTCTTCTCCAAGCTAAACATCCCCAGCTCCCTGAGTCGTTCCTCATAGGGCAAGGTTTCTAGACCTTTCACCATTTTAGTTTCCCTCCTCTGGACACACTCCAGTTTCTCCACATTCTTTTTGAATTGTGGTGCCCAGAACTGGACACAATATTCCAGGTGGGGCCTGACCAGAGCAGAATACAGTGGCACTATTACTTCTCTTGATCTAGACACTATACTTTTATTGATGCAGCCTAAAATTGCATTACCCTTTTTAGCTGCCGCATCGCACTGTTTTCCTGCAGTTTGCATCCATTGTTCCGCGTTCTAGTCTCTGGAGCAGCAGAAAACAAGCTTGCTCCCTCCTGAACATGACATCCATTCAAATATTTAAACAGGGTTTTCATATCACCTCTTAACCTTCTCTTCTCCAGGCTAAACATCCCCAGCTCCCTAAGTTGTTCCTCATAGGGAAGAGTGCCCGCCCTCTGACCTTAATCCCTCCCTGAATTTGCCCCGATCATGATCAAGGGCAAGTTAATATTTCGCGGAAACCAGGTCTTTTCAGAAAAGACGGATTTTAGCCTGAATCTGGATACAGGGCATTTCCTTGTGCAAGCCTCGACATGGATTGTGACAGAATCAGGCCCAATATGAACTTCATGTGGAAGAATCGATTTCAAAACCGGGTTAAAAGGTAGTATGAATGGCCCCCAGGTTGAGTCTAGTCATCTGATATGTTGTCTTCCTCTGTTTCTGCTGCCTTCCACTTTTCCCAGCATCATTGCCTTTTCTAACGAGTCTTTCCTCAGTTTAGTCATCCTAGGCGGGTTATAGACCGCCATTTCGGACGTCCTCAGGACGTCCCATTTTTAAAAAGGGGCATCTCTTCTAGACGCCCCTTTCCCTATCATGGACTCAGTCTGTGACAAATGGCGGCGGCTGTTCCACATGGCTGCCGCCATGTTTACGTCTTGGATGCATAGTGTCCAGACGGGTCGCGGCGGTTATGACGTCGCAGGTGCGCCATGGGCGCCTCGCGACATCATAACGGTACCGCAGGAAGAAGCTCCATTTTGGAGCTTCTTTTTTGCTCCGCGAGGGAGTCACGCGGTTTGTATGCTGCGACTCCCTCGCGGAGCAAAGAGCAGCGCTGGCAGACCGCTGCAAAGTGGCGGTTTGTAACGCCTCCTAGTTTCCAGGGAGAGTTTGGGCTTTATCTCTTCTAGGACCCATTTGTTCATCTTTGTGGCAGTCCACAATATCCTCAGCACTCTTCTCCAATATTACATGTCAAATGAGTTGCTTTGCTTTCTGTCTGCCTTCTTAATTGCCCAGCTCCGACATCTGTACATAGTGATGGGAAATACAAATGCTTGTACAATCCTGCTTGTCAATTAAGTGTTATGTCTTTACACTTTAGGAGCTTGTGTATTTCTTTCATAGCTGCTCTTCTCACTCCTAGTCTTCTGATTTCTTGACTGCAGTCCTCACTCTGATCACTTTTTCATCCCAGCTATGGGAATCTTTGACTATTTCTGTTTTATTATTATGCAGGATGAATTCATGTAGTTCTTCCGTTATCATTATTTTGTTTTCTTAAGATTTTCTTTTTCATTTAAAAATTTCTCTTAATATTTTCTCTTTGCTCAGGCCTTTTTATGACCCCATGTAGAGAATGCAGCAAATGTACTGAGGGCTAACCTAATTAAACCAGTACTTGTCTCAACAGCAACTCAAAAGAAAAATCTCCCAGCCAGTGAAAACTTAACAACAAAAATCCCAAAACCAAGGTCAGCCCTAATTACCAGGCCTCAAGTCACAGAATTAGATTCCTCTACCCCAGCTTTTAACACCAGGCAAGAAACCTCAGACTTCAGATCCTGGGCCTCCTGCTCCACTTGGGAGATTATCACATGGGAGGCACAGTGTCCTTCTTGTTTCCTTCTCCCATCCGTAAACTCTGCTAATCGCACGATTGAGGGCTGAAGATTATCACACTCCAGTGTACTTCTCCCATCCTTCAGATAAAGCCTTGCCCCCCCCCAGTTGCTTCCCTCCCAAAGACCTCTCACTTATTTCCCAAGCCAGATCCCTCAGTTTTAACCAGGCCCTATGAGGCTGCAGATGCCACAGGCAGGTCAAAGGCCTGGAACTCTCTGACCATGCTGCCATGCAAACATGGACCATGTAGGCCACAACTTGACCAGTCTTGCCCCAAGCCCTGCTCTGGCACTCTGGAATAGGTGCAGCTCACCTCACCACTATGAGGCTGGCTCAAGATTTGGGCTAAAAACTTTGAAGCACTGCCAAAGCCTCCTTTGGGGGGTGGACACTACAACATTGAGGCTGCTGCTACTGGGCCATCATCCACATGCCAGTCACCCCCAGCCATCAGGGCTTAAACCACTACTGGCTCATGCTGCACTGATACTGCCTCTTCCTCACTGTGATCAGACTTTTTCCTTTGAGAACCAAAGAATCAAGAGGCTGACACTGAGGGAAGCAGATTTTTAAGCCCTTTAAGCTCTTCCCCAGACTTTGGCAGTGCTGTGATGTCAAATGCTGCAATGCTGCCACATCCACAAAATGTGGTGCAAAGGCAAAGTGGCACAATTGCAAATCAGAGAATAAAAGAGAAGTAGCCAGGGGAGACAGTGTTGGTCTACAACTCTGGAGACCAGGGTTCAGTTCCCATGAAACCCACTGACCTTGGGCAATTCACATACTCTCAAGCTCACAGGAAGGCAATGGCAAACCTAAACAAATCTTAGCAATAGCAATAGCAATAGCAAGTACATTACTATACTGCTTATCAGTTCACCTAAGCACTCCCTAAGTGGTTTACAATGTGTAAGCTAATTGCCCCCAACAATCTGGGAAATCATTTTAGCGACCTCGGAAGGATGCTAGGCTGAGTTGACCTTCAGCCCCTGGATGGTATTGAACTCACAATCTTGTGGTTTGTGAGTGAGTGGTTGCAGTACTGGCATTTAACCACTGCGCCACCAGGGCTCTTGCCAAGCAAACCCCATGATAGGTTTACCTTGGGGTTGCCATAGGTCAGAAACAATTTAAAGGCACACAGCACACTAATTCACTCACTCACTCAAAGATACACACATAGCCAGCATGGCATAGTGTTTGAGTGTTGGACTACAGCCCTGGAGATCAGGGTTCAGTTCCCTAATCAGTCATGGAAATCCACTGGGTCACTTTGGGCGAGTCACATACTCTCAGACCCAGTCAACCTGTGATAGGTGTACCATAAGGTTGCTGTAAGTCAGAAGGGACATGAAGGCACACAACAACAACAACCAGCTAATTAAATTGCCTGTGTAAAAAAATGATTTGGAGCTGGCATCAAAACAACTTCAAAGTATACAACAGCCACTTTTCCCTAAGGAGAATACACCAAATTCAAAGCACCACAGCCAAGAAATTTCTTTGTCTTTTTGACACATTACATTCTTGAGGTACCTTGAAAAGAATGTCCAGTGATGATCATAAACTATGTGTGTATGGACACACAGATACATATATATAGATGACCTTGTAAATTACTTGATTTCTTTCAAGATGAAGAAATGAAAATGAACTTCTCATCTAGACAGAACCCCTAACCAAAGACCTTCTGTGCACTAAATCTTATTTATGCCCAAATGAGCATTATCATCCAGAAGAGATTATAGAAGAAGAACAGATTAAGGCAAATCACTTCTATCACACTTTACCAAGACAGGCAGAATGAAAATCACTAACCAATTGATTTTCAATTGAAAGACAGAACATCTTATAAAATAGCTGTAGAATGCAGTTGTGTAAAGGTGCAGCAAAAGCATATTGTAGTTTTAATGCCTTGCAGTAAAAAGAGTTTACTGTTCACTGTAGGGATGTTAAAATACCATGGCCCAAATGCTGGCCCTCTCCCCCCTACATACATTCATTTAAACAAAAATACAAAAAACTCTCCACCAAGAAACTAGTTTTACGTTCAGGCTAATCAATATTACTTTTTATATCACATCATATAGCTTCTTCCCTGCAGATAAAAATAATAATAATCTGGATAAGGACTCCAGGTAATTAGAATTGTCAGTGTGATAATTTATCCTTTTATTGCATAGGTAATAAAACGTTGAGCACTGTTAGTCTAAATTTTCCTACAGTGGGTAGGATTGGGTGTGCTCTGTGTATAATATTTAGAACTCAAGAGATAAATTTATAAGTGGTTCAGAAATTTCATAGTGAAATTACTCTGCCTAATCTTCTTTTAAAAAGTGGAACATCAGGTTGTTCTGTCTCCAAACCTTGCACATTAAAAAATTCAATTTAAATGACTAAGTATGCACCTTGGAGGCCTTCACTTTACCCACCTTGTAATTGTGTTCCACCAGTTATATTGCAGTGTAAGGCCACTTTTTGCTCCCATTGGTATATCTTGGTTATTTCTCTGTTACATAAGAGAACTGACCCTTATATTTGCTAATCAAAATTATGCAAATATTATATAAACATATGCACACACACTTCCAGATGGAGTAACAGAAACATAGCTTGTTAACCATAGAGCAGGCTTTCCCTGAAGTAATTACTACTGAAGCCATGTTTTATCCACTGAAGTGAGAGGTATTGCATTGCTTTCCAAGTTCAAATTCATTGCCCCTGTCTTGTGCCTTCAATCTTGTGACAATATGTTATATCTTTCTGGAATCTTTGTCTCCTAATATTCAAGCTTTTTTTTCTCATTCAATTCAGTCAGGTCAGACAGTGTTTGAAGACAGCATTCGGGATCCAAAGCACCTCTAAGGCATTTATTGTGGAATCTTTCTTTCTTTCTTTCTTCTTTGTCTCTATTGAGTAGCAAACCACCACTACTAACCATATACCTTGAATATGTTGAAGTTCTGAGTCTTCCTAGGTACAGATAGTCCATCCACCAGTTTAGATTATATCTAAGTGTGAGCTGTTGGTTGCATGCACCCCCAGAGCTTTCCAGGAGACAAAAATGTCCCAGCAGAGACCTTTTTTTTAAAGGGATTGATTTTTACTAACTTTCTGTTTAAAAAAAACAACAGGGTGAAAATGCTCCCCACAATTCCTACAGAGTTTTGGGGGAATATGTATATGTGTGTATTGCATAGATCCAACCCCCCCAAAGTCTCTTGGAGTAGTAATGTAGTTCCCTAGCCTTGTGCAGTTGTTCATCCCTGCTCTACAGGAACCACTTGTCATATAAACATAGACATTTGATTTGCAATAATCTAGAGTGTGGCTTCTAGTGGCTCCCTTTTTGAAGATGATCCATTAAGAAGTAGCAACAGATTGTTCTTTGTAGAAGGAAAACAGACCAAAAGACTTCAGCCCTGTCTGCACAGGCCAAATAAACCATTTTCCCCCATCTTCATGGTGGGAAGTTTGGATGATGTATGGCCCAAACCCAGGTTCTGGTGTGAATAGTCTGGAAGATACCCTGCCCATTCAGCACCACATCTGTTCTATATCACCTTTATAACAGGGTTTAAAAAGTTACTTTTTGCTTTGGATCTTCCCTGAAGATCTGGATCCCTCTATTGCAGTGCCAGCCAGCAGTTTATTAGATACCTTGCTATGCCACTTGGCACAGCCACCATTTTGGCAAGTCAGTTGCTCTGAGGTCAGAATGAGGTGCCTGGCTATGTGATCTACACTGGGTGCCTTGTTCAGATCTCAGAAAGATCAATTCACCATGGCAGCAGACACAAAGGGAGGCAAAGCAGGGGACATTGGGATAGCTCTGGGGCCAGAATACTCAGGGCTGCCCCTTGGGTATTATGGCCCATGTAGACAGAACTTTAGAAATATGGCCTCAAATGCAGTGTTCACAGTCTTTGGGTTACCACCATTGCATACTGATACTAAATTTGCATGTTCAAAAGGATGCATCACAAACAGGAACATTCTTCTCTTCCTTCCATTTTAAAACTGGGCAAAGCATAGTTTTGCTGAATTATCTGTATCACCTTTAGAACAGGTTTTAAAAAGAGACGACGCTAGGTGGGAAAGAGTTTAAAGAAAAGAACATGTATTCAAAAATCTTGACCTTTCTTATTAAAAGCAGCATTTTCAAGGCAAAATCAAAAGAGGATATGTCTTTTAATTCTTCATGATAGCTTATAATGAAGTAATTAATCTCAGTTTGAGTTTATATGGGTGTTTGGTAGTAATAGCTTTTCCGCCTATTCTGCACATTTAACTCAACATGTATTCTGTCATATTTTGTTCAGCTAGAATGCTAGCCCTTGGGTAAAATAAAGAAAGTAATTACTTTTTGTCAAAATGGTGCAGGACCATAGCTCTGGGGTTATAAAACAGACTTCATTAGTGCTGTATGTCTTCAATTTTAGCCATTATTTTAGTTGCCCCGAGAGACCTTGAAAGATGAAACTTAGCACTAATGGACTCGATATAATGCTTCTAACTTTAGCACAGTCTTAGCTATATTGCATTGCAAATAAGTAACAGTCCCCCATTTAAACAAGATGCAGTAGTTAAAAGTTTATAAATGAAGCCCTTCCAATTTCTTGGTATTAACTGTATATTTTCATTATGTCTCTTTATGGTGAAAAGGCAGCTGACTCAATTGCACTCATTAGTAAACGCATTTATTCACATACTGTAATACTTTTAACCTTCCACAAGAACATTTCATCTGGCTTCCCAGATAATTATGCAACGTTTGAGACAAGATATGTGACTCTGAATGGGAGGATGGGTAACCCATTGCCTTCCCTAGATATGATTGGACTCCATTTTCCCTCAGCCCCATGCAGTTAGAACATGCGATGGGAATCATAATTCAGTCACATAGAATCATAGAGCTGGAAGAAACCTTTTGGGCCATGGAGTTCCTCTTCCTGGTTCAGCAGTAACCCCATGTAAATCATCCCCAGCAAGTAGCTATAGGCAGTGTGTGTGTGTGTAGCTGCACAGCAGAAATAACCCGGTTTGACACCACTTTAACTGCCATGGCTCAGTTCTGGGAATTGTAGTTTGTTGTGGCACCAGAGCTCTGTGACAAAGAAGGCTAAATGTCTCACAATGCTACAAACTGGATTATTTCTGTAGTGTGAATACATCCTATGTCAATGTCTGTTTCCTCACTTATACAGGTAACTGAAAACAGAATGGTAGTTTTCTGGTTTGTGCCACAGGATTTCAAAGGATTTTGAAACAGCTCTACAGGTTTTAGCCTGTAGCAGCAAACAGTTGAGTCAACAGGCAGGAAAAATAAATGTACTGGAAACAAAAGAAGACGTTGAAAAGGCAGCATATCCACCCCCAACCCACAATACAACAGTCACAGTAATTTTCATAGCTGAGTGTACAGTATTTGAATACAATGCTAGCCAGAAGCCATTGCTAATAGAAAACATTAATTTATATTATATAGTACTCTGCCTTTCCACCACAAAAGATACTCATATGCTACACCCGCCCCCCGCTGAACACCTATGAAAGACTTATGAGCTTTGGCAGAGGAGTTGCATAAAAGACTGCATGCTTCTGAATGCTATTTCATGGGGAACAAGGACAGACTAAGACATTATGCTCACTGAGTGAAAGAACAAGATGTCTCTTTACACAGTTCATATATGGAAACCAATTAGACTGGCACATGAATCAAACTTCAGCACTCGGGATTGGACAACATGCTCCAGATGCAGACTAATTCCTGAGTCAGAAGCCAGGAAATGTGTAATAAAATAGCCTGTCATCCGATGTCTCATCACTACTCCTCATTGCTAAACATCTGCTGCCTGAGACAGCTACCTCACCTTGTCTAATAGCAGAGCAAGCCATAGTTGGAAACAGAACCAAGATGGTAGCACTGTGCTTGTAATGATTTTGAACTTCCTGTAGAAATTTTCCTTAAGAGTGATTCGTCTTTTTTTATGATCTACACAGTCAAAGGAGGCTTTCACAGCTGAAAATCTGACTTACCTTCCCCTGTTTGAATCCTCTTTTGGAATTCAGCCAAATATAATTTCTTGAATTTTGCTGCCGATGCTGCCTCCTGCCTAAAACCTGGATAGAATCCAGCTAAAAGCCACACTCAGCAGGCCGATTTGCAAAGTCGGGAGCTCCCGGCTTTGCAAATCAGCCAGCTGATCTCGGATTTTAGCTAGGTTTTAGGAAGGGGGCAGCATCGGCAGCAAAATGCAGGCAATAATATCCGGCTGGATCCCGAAAGAAAATTCAAACTGGGAAAGGTATGTCAGATATTTTTAGCTGCGTGAAAAATTCAAAAGACTGTTATAATCTATAAAGCACAGGCTCAATTTCTTCTAAAATTCTTTGGTGCACTCCATTATCCAATGTATGTTTGCAACATGATCCCTACTGCCTCTTACTTTTTCTGAATCCAGCTTGGACATCTGGCATTTCTCAGTCCACATAGGGTAAATGTGTTCTTTTTTTGAGCATCACTTTGTTTGCATGGAAGTTTAGTGCAATGTCTGTTAGTTTCTGCAATCTCTGGTATTCCCTTTCTTGGTTATTGGAATGTATATTGAGAGCTTTTCCAATCTGTGGCACATTCTTTTGTTTTCTAAATTTGGAAAGGAGCCCTGGTGGTGCAGTGGGTAAATGCTGGTACTGCAGCCATAAGGTTGTGAATTCATTCCCAAGGCTCCAAGGTTGACTCAGCCTTCCATCTTTTCATAGGTGGGTAAAATGAGTACCCAGCTTGTTGGAGGCAATTGGCTTACAGACTGTAAATTGCTTAGAGAGTGCTGAGTTCACTATTAAGTGGTATAGAAATGTAAATACTAAATGTTATATTTGAATAAATAAATAAATATTTCTATTAGCAATGACTTCTGGCTGGGAGTATATTGAAATATTTCACATTCTCTCTTCTTAGTTGGGGATAAATTACAAAACAAACACTACATACTCTCACACCTCGCCCTACACATACATGTTGGTCTGTGAATTCTAATACAAATGGTTACCTTGTAAATTCAAATGGTGGCCTCATGAATTTCAGCCAAGTTAAAGATATCCTCCCTCCCATAAGCTGAAGACCTTGTTTCTTAGCACACAGAGGTCTTTGTTCTTCACTGATTGACACTGCCTCCAGATGCTCAAGCTCTGTAGGTACATTGCAATGTCTTTCATCATCATTTAATAGAATATATATTATGTAAATTGTGGTTACAATAAAATTGAGGGGACACCATGTCCATATGTGTGGTGCTTAATTTTCAAATTTGTACAAGGGATAATTGAGCGGCCCATTTTCAACAGTGCTGCTCAAATTCAATGATGATTTTTCTTAAGCAGAGTTGTTTAAATTGGCAAACTACCTATATACAGAGGAAAGATAGAAAATGTAATCACAAATGCCTCCCCCGCATTGACATTATAATGATACCTTTTCAATCATCAGCTAACATTTTCAGCACTGAAATGTACTGTATAGTGAAAAGCAGCCCTGTTGCATTTCTTTTCTTCTTTTCAGTATAGTGAGCCTTAGAAATATATTGATGGGTTTCTGAGTAAAGGATGATCATGGACCATTTCTCTGTTTGCATTTTTGTCCATCAGAAACATAATGAGTGGAATTTCTCAGGAACAAAATCTACTAACACTTTGAGTCTGCTTTCATCTAATCTATTACTTCCAAAGAAAATGCACCAGCGCTCTAGAAATGAAATAACACATGCCTGCTTTCTGAGTATCTTTCTGCATCATTGTTGCTATGCTGATATTTCCTTCAGTAACTCAAATAGGATAAGGGAAGAAAACCAGGTCACTGGGCTCCAAATAGTGCAGTAGTAACTTAAATATATGCTATTTTGTAGACCAATGACCCCCCAACTTTTTCTGGCTACCATCCCCTTTCCTCTTGGGTGACAACCCTAATACCTCCAATACCTATTTCCTGATATTAGATCTACTGTTTGTGTAGAACAGTAGAACATTTGGCCAGTGTCATCTACCTCATCTATGCCGAGCTCACTATTCCCTTGTCCTCCACCTCAGCCTCTCATGTGTGAATACAGCAGTGGCACTGGCCCAGGTCTGTTCCACCCTCACATCTCCATTAGTCTTAAAGCAAAAGAAAGGAAAAGTCGCTGCTTTCAGGATGATCTGGTACAAAGGGAGCAGCGACTGAACATCTGGTCAAGCAGCAACCAAGAAGGATCTTGCCCATGCTGCAAGGCTGGCATGGGTATGAGGTTTCTCTGTCACTGCTTAACCAGCTGCTCAGTTTCTGCCCCCAAGGTGACTGGATAAAAAAAGAAAGGAGCTTCTCCTCATCAAGGAAAGACACTCAGTCCTTCTTTGCCAGGACAGGGGAGCAGCCGGCTTTTCACTTTTCTCCCCAGGGAGAAAGGACCCACATTCCGAGAGAGGTGAGAGAGGTGAAGGACTCTTTCAAAGAATCAATGGCAGATACTCCTCCGCCAGAGATGTGCCTTTGCCACACTGCTTCAAGTTCTCCCCCCCCCCCCAACTGCATGCACACACAAACAGACATTGTTTCTTCTAACTTTTCTTTTGGCCTGTCCAGTGAAAGAAAGCAGAAGCAGCAGTGCAGCTCCAACCACCCAGCCAAGTCCCAGCAAAGCCCACAAAGCCTAAGCAAGGTTCTAAAAGTGGAAGCTTTTTTTGTCACTGATTCTCCACCACTGTCATGTGCTCAAACTCCTCATCCCCATCATGCTCCTAAAGGCTGCATCATGTTCCTGAAGGCTGATGGTTTCCCTTGTCTTTCTTGCACACTAATACTTTGACTGAAGCCCCCTCTGGCACCCCCTTTTCTCTCACAGACCTTCAGATCTTTCCTCCATTCCCAAAGGGGCAGTACTACCCACTTTGGAAATCACTATTCTAGAGGATTAGAAACAGGCCGAACCCTCTTGTGTCAAATGAGCTCATCTTTGTTGAGTGAACTGCTTAGACATCAGAGGGAACTATCGCCACCACTAGTCTACTGAGGGATCATTTGCCATCACTACTCTACTGACTGCAATAAATTGGAAGAAGAACCCCAAAAGAATCAGAAAAAAGTGAAAGAAAGGGAAGAGCTGAGTCATGACTGATCTAAATCTCCCCCAGCCAGGAATACAACCACTATACTAGAACAAAGTTCAAATAAGGCTAGCATACTCATGGCATGGCGGTTTAAGTATGGGACTAAGATGCTGGAGATCAGGGTTCACTTCCCCATTCAGCCACAGAAACCCACAGGGTGACCTTGGGTGAGCCACAGACTCTTAGCCCTAGAAAACCCTTTGATAAGTTCACTTTAGGGTTGTCATAAGCTGGAAATGACTTGAAGGCACACAACAACAACAACATCTTAAGCAACTCCAAGAGAGCTTTCAATCCAACACAGCTTTAGATGGCCTAGTCAGCTCTGCCACCTTGGCCACCTTGGTGATTTACTTGCACTCCAAATTAGTAATGCTTCTTTCCTATAGAAAGAGGGCATACAGTCGGCCCTTCTTATACACAGATTTTTTATACACGGATTTAAGCATACACGGTTTGAAAATGTTCCAAAAAAATATAAATTTACCTTGATTTTCCATTTTTTATAAGGGACACCATTTTGCTATGTCATTATATTCAATGGGACTTGAGCATACAAGGATTTTGTTATACCAAACCCCAGCGTATAACAAGGGTCCACTGTATGTTAATCACTGCTAATGTTTCACATTCATTTCAATGGGATCTATAAGAAATTAACTTAGGGGCTCTACAGACCACCCCAAAAGAGCGGTGTCCAGCCACTCCTTTCAGCACCAGATTGGGGCTGCAGCAACCACATGCTGCTTGCCCAATCCGGCAGTTTGCCTTTCTGAATCCCAATTTTCGTCAATGGGATAATTTCTTGAACTTTAAATAGCATCTATGGACCTTTCTTTCTTTCTTTTCTTTGGAGGAAGAAAAGGGAGAAAAACCTAAGCTTCCATTGTCCTGCATAGTTTTCCTGGGCTACTCAGCCTTCAGGTTTCTATTCACATAACAAAAATACGTACATTGATATTATGTATGCAGTGGGAATCTAAGTTATCCCTCAAGCATATGCTCTAAAATGAGTGAAGCCAAAAGGGAGATAAATGAATTACTATCCCCCCCCCCCCCCCCCTCCCTTTTTTTTTTTCTCCCTTCCTTCCTTCCTTCCTTCCTTTTCTTTTGTCTGTGATTTTGATTCTTTCTACAATGGATTTTCATGTGTTTTATTTTTATGCAGATTCCTCTATGCTCACTATTTTAATCCCTTTTTTTTTTCAAATTTCTTTTCAAGCCGTGGCACAAACTTCATTGATATCACTAAGAAAAAGGAAATGTGTGTGTTGGGAGGGGGAGGGTTTTTTTTTTCTGGGGTGGAAAGAGAACTTAAAGAAATTTGAGTATATTACAAGAATAGCCATGTTGATCCATGTTCTATAAATTTCAATCTGATGGTTCATTTTAATACTTTTTTTCTTTCTATTTTAGCTTAAATATATTGTTTTGTGTGTAAATTGAAAGGAACGTTGCATGAACCAACACTTATGCCTAAGCATTTCTTCCTTTCCTTAGGTAAGTAGCTGTTCAAAAGGTGAAAAAGCAAGTGCTGTTAAGCATTACAATTTGGCAATTTGAATTTTAGTTCTCATATATAAAGAATGTGGTAAGTTTAGATTGCCTTGGAGTGTTTTTGAGTTTATCAAGTCTTTAACTGTGGAAGCATGTCACAATTATCTTGCATATAATAATTTCTGAAATCCACTGCAGAAAAGCACATCACAAGTACTTCACACATTATTTCTAAGAGCTGGGTGTGGGCATTGAAGAGTTATAGAAGGAGCTACCTAGAAAACAGGAATACACTGGTACCCCGGGTTACGAAATTAATTCGTTCCGCCGCCGCTTTCGTAACCCGGGATACTTCGTAAGCCGAATAGCCCATAGGCGCTAATGGGGAAAAAGCCGCGGCTGTGCCGCGGCTCCATTTAAAACAGCGCCGGGGTTTTTTCGTAACCCGAAAAAACCTTCGTAAGCCGAAACAATAAATCCCTATGGGATTTTTTCGTATCCCGAAAATTTCGTAACCTGGGTATTTCGTAACCCGGGGGACCAGTGTAATCTGCAATTTCTCTATCAGAATGCAAAACAAACCAGAGAACTATCTACTGTGATTGCACATATTTTCCCCTTACAGGATAGCACTTCTTGGTCTCTTCTAAAGTCACTTATTACTTGCTGTCAAAAGCAAGCATTTGTTTACTTGAAGGAGCCTGAGTGTCCTCTTTTCAATCTAGATTCTAACAAGTTTCTTTCTTGACTTTATTAGAATTTTTTTCCCACTACCTCAGCTCCTATGGTCAGGGCAGATATAAAATGGAAGCCAACCCACTCCCTGCCCTCCCCATCCATGTCCATAGTCCATACCCCAAATTTGCCTCTGGAAAAATATATACTTTTTCATGGAAATTAAATACAGTGGTTGACTTCTGAATATACATCATGTCGTCCTACCACAATGTGCCTTCCACATTTCATTTCTGCAGATTTGTTCACTTGCATCGCCCCAATATATGCTCTACCCCACCTTAGTATTTCCATCAAATCCAGTTCATCACAATCTGAGCCCCTGTTCATTATTTTTGTTGTTGTCCAGTGCCTTCTAGTCATTTCTGACATATGGCAACCCTAAGACTAATGTATCACATGGTTTTCTTGGCAACATTTGTTCAGAGGTAGTTTGCCTTTGCCTTCCTCTGAGGTTGAGAGAGTGTGACTTTCCAAGGTCACCCAGTGTTTCCATGGCCGAACTGGGATTCAAACCTTGGTCTCCCAGAGTCCTAGACCAGCACTCAAACCACTACATTACTCTGGTTCTCTGTTTCCTATTGTTTTATTTATTTATTTTGAAATGCCTATCTCATTATGTGCATTTTAAAGGAACAAGTTCAAGATGGCTTTGCTGCCACTACTACTTTGAATTGAAAGACTGGAACATCTTCCACTGAATTGTCACTGTATAGATCCCATCCCATAAAGTCTCCCCACAGAGACAAATTAGAAGAAAAACAAGAAGGAAAATGTTTCTAATGTCGCTGCTGTAGATCAACATTTAAAGAACTGGATATTGCACTCCTGTAGGGACAGCTGGATAGGCTCAGTGATACAAACATCTTTTTATTCCTCTGTTATTTCTGATTCCCTTTCCCATTTTTCTGAAAAAGACAGTTTTTGTGATAGAAGTATAAATTAGGGAGCCCTGGAGACACATATTGTTCATCTAATCTATGGAAAGCTTAGTTCCAGTTCTAGATTGATTATACAAGATCAGAAAAAGAAATAGTTCATCTAATAACTAGCTCTATGAAAATCCAATTAACTGGGCTTTCATTAGGTTGTTGTTTATATTAAATTGCTGACATTAAAGATACACATAAAAGCAACGGGCATGAGATGGCCCTTTATGGGGAGCATCTGAGATCCCATGAAAACCAAGGAATAACTAAGTAAGCCCTCCTGATCAGAGGCAATATATAATAAGAGGTAGTAAATGGTTAAAAATGAGATATATTAAGGTAAAAACCCCTGAATGAAACAGGGTTATCCCCCATCTCCTTTGTTATTCACAATGGCAATTGGAGATGATAAATGAATAATAGGGTATAAACTAGAGAAATAAGAATTTATTTTTTTTTGTCTATTATGCTTTAATAATGATACAAGAACCTGACCAGACTATTAGTAAATTAATAGAAATATCACCATGATTTCACAGGATTTTTGGGCTTACATTTAATATACACAAAATCCGAATAAATATTTCTGAATACTAAATGGGAAGATCAAAGTAGTATCCAAAGTATTTCAAACTTAAAATTAGGGGTTAAAATATGAAAAACTTGGGGGGGGGGGTAAATTTAAAGACTAATATAAATAATGTTATGCAGGGGAATTACAATCATGTGTGGAAAAATAAATAACCAAATTTCTAGATGGTCTAGTAAGAACTGAACAATGTCAAGAATTTTAAATCTTGAATATGTGGGAGGTGGGTGGAGATAAGGGTTGAAATCAAATTAATAGTATGGAGTATAGATCTATTTTTCAACTTAAGGTAGTAAGCCACAAAAATAAAGATGAAACAATTGGTCTTTAAATTTTACAGTTTACATTTACAGTTATGGGATAAATGGTGGGAAAGATTGTTAATAGAAAATTGGAAATGGTTTCCAGCTGAATGTGTAAATAGAAATAACAATCAAGAAATAGTGAAACTATTTAAAAGGATAAAAGAAAAGGGCTATACAAAATAAGTGCTCTATACGATGAAACAGGAACCTCCATAGAGGAAAACATGTTGAATTACTTAACTGGCAGTGAATACTGGCTTCAGATAAGCGGTATTATAAAAAACATGCAAAAACGAATAAGCAGTGTTAAAGAATAAAATTACTAGAGAATATAATAAAAAGAAAATTAAACCATGAAAATGATCTAATCAATATAGTATAAAAGGCTGTGCTTGAGGTAGTACTGAAGAAGGGTTGAAGGCTTGTTGGAACAAAGATTTAATAATTACAGGAGATGAGACCAAAACATGGATTCAAGAAATAGCAAAGAATAAAAATACAAAAGTAAAAGAATAATTATTGAAACTGAAGGGTTGATAATACAGAACACCATATCAATTATCCTTTATAAATGAGAATTGTTCACTTAACTGCTGGCATGGTAGTGTATTAAAGGAACATACATCCATATGTGGGAAGACTGTCCTTTCATTCAGAAGGTTTGGAGAGTAGTTTAAAAAAAAACAAGACTGTAGGGAAAGATATACAGCTCAGTAAAGAAAATAGTGTCACACTTAATTTAAGAAAACTGAGGATGAATAAGAATGAAGAGTATGCAACAAAGCAAATATTAAAAACAACACATGGAATCATTGCCTTGGGTTGGAAATCAGTTTGGAGTAAGTCCAATCTTGAAAAATATATAGCCAAATTTTTATTATTTGATTTCCTTAAAGAAAGAAGATTGAAATATATTGGACAGGTGAAGATGGAATCTTGGACAAGTAAATGGAAAATGTTGATTGAGAAAGTCAATGCACAAGGGGGTACAGAGGAATGACCAATGTGATTTGGAATATTACCCATATTATGGAAAATGGATCATGAAGTGCTATTTGGATATACTCTATGTATAGCCATTTAAAAGGAGGATGGGAGGGAGAGTATGGGGGCAGGGGAGCAAAATAAAAATGAATCATTATATAAATGTTTGTAAAATAGTCAACAAAAACCAAAATCACACACACACACACACACACACACAATCACAGTCTGGGTGGACTGCTTCTGTCTAATAACTCACCAGTGCAGTTCTCATGTGTTTCAGTATGAGTTACTCTGATATATTCTCATGAACTTTATGTAGCTCATCATGCAGAACAATGTGTTTTATTGATAGTGCATAATTGCTTATATCATAGAAGGTAAGAATTTGTTTCTATAGTGGAGGAGAAGTAATAAAATAACAGCTTATATCTTCTGCGTGGATAAGTTTGCACCACTGCTGCCTCAGGAGGCATGCTTTGTATTGCGTTAACAATTAAACCATAACTATGTACATGGAGATTACAAATTAGTACGGTTATATGTTTTATCACTCTCTGTTTTTTGGCAATATACCAGGTATTTCCTAATATAATCTTATTTTTATGGAATGCCAGAAGTAATAATAGTAGTAGTAGTAGTAGTAGTAGTAGTTCAGGTAGTTTAGTTATTTTTATGGACTACATTCCCTATGCTGATAAAGATGTGTCCCTTCTGGGAGAAAGGCAGCATACAAATGAAATAAATAAATAAATAAATAAATAAATAAAGATCTTTGTTGCTGAACTGTGTAGTAATTTCTTAATTTTCATTACGGTATCTTTGAAGAGACCTTCTAATTGATTTTATTAACATACTAAAGATAGAGTGATTGGATGGGTCTGCATATGGCTTGCTGCAATTAGCAACTGTAATTTGCTTGTGCAATACATGGATCCTGGGGAAAAAGT
Source organism: Sceloporus undulatus (assembly GCF_019175285.1). Taxonomy (NCBI): domain Eukaryota; kingdom Metazoa; phylum Chordata; class Lepidosauria; order Squamata; family Phrynosomatidae; genus Sceloporus; species Sceloporus undulatus. The sequence continues at coordinate 139,235,534 of NC_056522.1, forward strand.
AACACTCACAGCAAAACATCTTGTTAAAAGATTCCAATATGTTCTTCTTTCCATATTCCATTATAGCAACTTCATTTAATATTACTATGAAGAAAGGAAAAAAACAATACGCCAGTGTTTAGAATGGTAGTTTAGATCTAGGTGTTTGAGATGCAGGAACTGAAACATCATGCAGCTGGATTCTTCAGGAAAATAAGCAAACCATTCTGAGAAGATAATTACTGTATATTACTGTATATACTCATGGATAAGTCATATTCTAGTCAGAAAATTACTCAAAAAACCTGGGTTGCCATATTCATGGGTCAATGTAAGTACTGTCTCTTAACTCTTATTAAAGATGGAATCATCCCCTTCTCTTGACCTGTGGATAAGAACTCAGGTTTTGGGAGTTAATTTTTTGACTAAAATTTCTAAAGGTATACATGAGTGTATATACACTAACGATTTCATCAGAAGACATCCAGTGCTCCATTTCCTTGTCACTTCTTGTTTCCCAGGGTTATCCTCTAAAAAGATTATCACACCAGTGCTTACCGTCTCTGAATCGCTGCGGACAAGTTAAGGAAGTGCGCGTGTGTGAACGCGTGGGAATTATCGGCTCCCCTCCAGTGTCACTGAATCATTCTGGAAGAGGGAATTTCCTCTGAACGCAAAGTTTCTGTTAAGAAGAAATTCCCTCTCCCTGAACGATTCAGTGATGCTAGAGGGAGCCGATGATTCCCTGATGATGAGGAAGCGTGCCAGGCATTCACACATGTGCGCTTCCTTAACTTCCTTAACTTTTCAGCAGTGATTCAAAGACAGTAAGCACTGGTGTGATAATATTTTATATGTGTGGGTTCCATAGAACTGCCATAGAAGATTTTCATACCAGCGCTGAAGATTTTCATACCAGTTGCTGAAACATTGAGAAAGTGCGTGTTTGTGAAAGTCTGGCACGCTTCCTCAACATCAGGGAATCATCAGCTCCTCTCCAGCATCACTGAATTATTCGGGGAGAGGGAATTTCCTCTGAACTGAAACTTTGCGTTCAGAGGAAATTCCCTCTCGCCAAATGATTCAGTGATGCTGGAAAGGAACCAACGATTCCCTGACATTGAGGAAGCATGCCAGGCTTTCACACAAGCACACTTCTTCAACTTTTCAGCAACGATTTACCAGTGCTTACCCCATGGTAAGTGCTGGTGTGATAATCTTCATAGATAATGTAGTTACAGAACTGTTGATGGAACTTTGCTCTCTGAATTGTCCATACTGTCACTTTTTAATGTCAGTTAAGTGAGAGAGCTACAGTATATAATCATCTATAAGTCAAGAAATTTATTCCCAAAAATTGAGCCCAAAATCTTGGGTCGACTTATATACGGGTCAATATGGTAATTCTGATGGTGGCAGCTCATTCAGAGACAAACACACACACACATGGACCTTCCTCCCCACTTTCTCTCCGTGCTTTGGAATGGGCTACTGGAAGCAGAGAGTGTGCAGGATGATTTTTGTTTCTTTGGGAGCAACAGCTGATCCAGTCGCAAACACACACACACACCTTCCTCCCCATTTTTCCTAGCTCAACACGCACGCGCACACACATTTTCTCTCCCTGCCTGCCTTAGCTCCTTTTACATTTGGCTTTCCCCCAACTGATTCGTCACTTCCACCTCCTCCTCACCTTCTGTGAAAAGACAAGCCAGGCACTTCAGATAACTGTGCACAGGCCAGCAGTATAGAACTTCCATTCTGAGAGAGTCTACTGTATATGTAGGTTTCTTGGCACAATTGAAGGGGCAGAGGGTTCCTGTGACTTTTTTCCTCCAAGGAAAAAATTGCTGCAACCAGGGCTCTTTGCTGCTTTTTCACTATGGCAGAGAAACAGCCTCTGTCCACTGCTGGGGAAATGCTGAAGAGCCACCATGGACCTGAGGAGCATCAAAGTTTTACCCTCGACATATCCATGGGGTCATACCAAAATCCATCACTCTGACCCCAAAACCTGCCCTCAACACATGCACTCAAAACCGCTTTGATTGTGTGGAAGAGCGGTATATAAATAAACAGTTATTATTATTATTATTATTATTATTATTATTATTATTATTATTATTATTATTATTATTGACTTGGAGTTGAGTATATACGGTACTTTGGCAATCCTCATAGATGATCTGTCTTACAATGATGATCTGGGCACAAGATATCAAGTGTGAATTAGTGGCACCTAACACTGATTCTTTATGTTATTAACTAGAGGAAGTAGCTGGCTTTGCAAGGATTTGGAGAAAGTGCCACAAATGTTGTTCTGAAAAATTCCATCAGGTTTAGAGGATATGTGGTTGGAAAGCACAATAAGGGATAAAGGGATAATAACTTAGCTGAAGAGCATCATAAACCTTAGCAACCCATGTCCACCATGTTATATAGCCTAAGAAGCATTACTGAAGCAATCCAGTTTCACGGGGAAGGAGGGGGGATCTTGCCTTGTTAGCTTTTGCTAGTCATAATTCATAATTCAACTCTGGGTGGCCAGCAATGCAACCAATTCAACTCTGGTAAATTATTACAAACAATGGCTGCATCTCATAACATAAACACAGACATAATTATATTTTTAGTGGTCTAATCTTCCAACTCATGAAGCATTTCAAAATTTATTCCAGGATTTTTGCCTCTTTTCTTTTTCCAGCTACTAGAACCAGGTAGTTGATTTTTCAAGAAAAGTTGCTGTGAGTGACTTTCTCAAGACTTTTTGACAGTCATAATCATATGTTTAATCATAGCTAATTAAACTGGAGGGTATTCCAGGTTAGTGTAGTGAAGTGCATGTGGCTGGACCAGTTTAATTTCAAGGATTTAAATCAAGGTGTGAAGGTTGTACACCACAACTCAAAGTAGAGAGACTAAATTTGAGTGACAGAGCACATCATTTGCAACTATAACATACTATGTTACATTTTGGACACTTACATTTAGGGGATATGGGGTAGCAGACCTAGGGAATTTCTGAATCTCAGGAGAGTTTGAAAGCTTTGTAAAACATTTTATCTGAAAAACATATAGTCATATATGTATAGTCATATATGGTCATGTAGCAAATCCAATACCATCTAAACAATGATACCTTTATGGGGACAACCAAAATGCACAATTACATGTTGCAAGCTTTCAAAGTCACACTGGTTTCTTCATCAGGCAAACAGGAGAAATAAACTGAAGATGTTAGTCACAGGCCTGCATCTTCTCTTTCTGGTCTTATTTCAGATGGTAGGGAGGGCTATCTGTAGGCTGGAGCCTCCCCCTTTGGCCATGTGGTCACTGGTAGATTTTCAAAATCAAAGAAATTTAATGTCCATTTGCAATTCAAAGATGTTTCCCTGGAATCCAGGATGTCTCCTTCCTTTGTGAAACCACAGGCTGTGTGGGGAGGTGCCAACCTGCAGATAGCCCTCCCTACCATCTGAACTAAGTCCAGAACCAAAAAATGCAGGCCTATGAGTAACATCTTCAATTTCTTTCTCCTCTTTGCCTAATGAAGAAGCCAGTGTGACTTTGAAAGCTTGCACCATTTAATTGTGCATTTTGATTTTCCTAATAAGGTATCAGTGTTCAGATGTCATTTTATCTGAACTTAAAGTGAGATGAGTGAAAATACCATGAATAACAATCCTGCTTCGAAATCACCTTCCATTTGTCCTCCTCCTCTTCCTGATTGTCTTTCTTTTTTTCTGGGTGGGTAACTCTGATTATTCTCTAATGTGTAACAGACACCTATAAACAATGGACCACTAGCAGGAATGAAGTTATGAGACATAAATGGGTAACAGCTTGGTTACTTACACAGATCTTCAGAGAGTAAACACCTTGCTTACAAACTATTAATGTGGCCCCTAAAATGCAATTGAGAACTAGAAGCAACCCTATCCCATTGTCAGGTCTGGCCCAAATAATGTTGTTGTCTGCGGCAAAGCAGAACATGGTGCCCCTCGTGTGCTCAAAGCAAGTGGACAAATGCCCATAACCAGGCAATTTATTTTGACATCTGAAGCAGGAAATCTCACAAGTGCTTATCTTCACATTCATAAGGTATAACATATTCACAGTACAGTAATAACAATTTGAATTATTAATAATTTGCTCCTTCCCTCTCTGCTTAATGATAGGGCTACCTTTCCTGTGGTGAGGGATTCCATCCTGTTTCTGAACAGGGATGCGTTTCTTCACCAGTTTCCTTCCTGAAGAACAAGTAATTTTAGAAATGTTCCTCTTGCTGTGAGAATGCCTTCATAAACTGCACAATTTTCAAAGACTGGGGCCTGTTACAGACTGCCAAAATAAAGCTGCTTTGGGTCTCTTTGGAGGTATGCTGTTTAAATGATGCATGCAGCCTAAGAATCCGGAAGCTGCACCAAAAGCTGCACTCCAGTGCTTAGGAATGGAGTGTGGCTTTGGTGCGACCTCTGGACTCTTAGGACCCATGCATCATTTAAATAGCATACCTCCAAAGAGACCCGAAGCAGCTTTATTTTGGCAGTCTGTAACAGGCCTATGATCAGTTCCAGACATTCTGCACACAATTCACTCATTTGTGTGTGTGCAGAAAACACTTTCTACACAGGAAATATTCCACCCATAAATATTATTTTCTGTGCAGAAACTACTGCTTTTTGTGCAGAAAATGTTATACTTGGGGTCTTATTTTGCACAACATTTGCACATTTTTTAAACTCAGAAGACAGCATTTTCTCAAGAAAAAAAGTTTTCTGAATATAATTTTGCATAAAATAAGCCCAGAATTGTGAAGATTCTCATCTATCTATGATTCTTTTCATCAGGAAACACTCTTAAGAAACACTTTTTAGAAACCATTTTACAAATATTTTTGGATATCCCTAGTTCTGGGCGGCCAGTCTGCTGACTCTGAGTCATTACCACATGGAACAGTGTGTGTGTATAAGGGATGCATTTTAGGGCTAATTGTGAGATGAGCTCTTTGCTTCACAATTACAGTGAAAGCCACTGGCTAATCTTATTAAAACAGTGGATTGCTCCCCACAAAAGAAAAACACTCTAGAGGGAAGAGGAAAGCTAACCTTGGCCCTGTACATACCAGCCATTAAGGCCGGCGTGGGGTGGAGTCAGGGCTTAGCGTCCTCACGATGCACCCTTTTCAGGGCATAAAAAAGAGCTGCTTTTTGCAAATCCTTTTTGCACAGTCGAAAGGCCAGATTGGGGCTGTGGCATAAGGTTGCCGCGGCCCTGATCCAGCTTGGAAAGGGGCAGCATCCTGCTGCCCCATAGAGGCTCTATGTACAGCCCCCTTGTCAGTCGTCCTGTGTTCATCTTCTCATTTCTTTTTGTTGTTATGTTCCTTCATGTCAGCTCTGACTTATAGCAACCCTATGATAGAGGTTTCTTGGCAAGACTAAGGGGCTCTTTCAGACCGGCCATTAAGGCAGACTTGGGGCATCGTGTCCATATGATGCATGTCATGGCTCCACCACAGGGTCTTGTAACACCATGTGCTGCACTGCAGGTTGTATGGTGTCATGGTGTTCCTGCGGCACAGCATCTGCATGATGCAGCCCCAAAGGAGCACTGTACAGCTGCGCTGCTGCGGCTCCTTTTTGCGCCCCAGAAATGCTGGATCAGGGCCGTGGCATGCGGTTGCCACAGCTCTGATCTGGTATAAATGGAGGCACCTGCAGGCCGCTCCTTAGGGGTGGTCTGCACAGCCCCTAATTCAGAGGATTGCCATTGTCTTCCTATTAGGCTAAGAGAGTCTCCCAAGTCCTAAATAAATGCATATGCAGCAGAGCCCTCCTTTCCATTACTATAGGGAGTTAGGGTAAAATTAAGTCAGCCAGAAGCATTATTCCAAAGCTTCAGATGGTCAGTATGATGACATAACTGTATGTCTAACAGCTGGTTCTCTAGCTTTTTGAACCTATTTTAGATAACATTTTTCATATCTTAACAAAATCCAAAAGACGTCAGCAGTATTATGGAAAACTGAAGCATGTGGGTGTTAAATAACCACAGTGCTTTAATGATGACCTGACATCCTTCAGTACTTGATGAGGTCAGGTTGTAACTTGGTATTTATAATTGCTCTGTTATTGCCACTGAATTTAGCTTCCAAGACTTTTTAGACTAAGTGTGCAGTCAAAAGGAAGGGGGCAAGTAAATGAAGGTTTATTTAGCTTTTTAAGAGATTTAGGAATGTGCTTTAGTTGGTTGTCCTCCCAAATCTGAATTTGGGATAATTTATTCATTAGCTGGAGAACACTGTAATTTGAATGCACCATTACAGGAAGGCAGATATTGCAAAATTCTCTATCTGGCATTTTCCAGTGATTCTGCCTCCAGTGTATGCTTCATTTATATAGATGGTGATTATGTTTTATTGATTCAAATACTTAAAAATGCATGACATTGGGTTTACATAATGGGAAAATTAAGCATGCATTTTAATAGAATATCTTATTTTTCAGGTGATTAGGAGTGGCATTCAGCAGTAAGTAAGCTGTAAACTTTTGAGTGAGGGTAATAAAAATAAGATGCTGGCCAGTGACCATTGGAGTACTGTTCTATCAAAACTACACTAGTGTAGGAGTTGGAAGGGGGTGATGGAAGGGGAAATGACCATAGACACTGTGACTGACTGTATTTTCTTCTCTTTTGTAATGTTAAAAACCCAATAATGTCTGGTTCTTTTTTTTCCCTTTTGTTTTTAATGCAAATAGTATTCTTTCTAACCCTGGAGTTATTTCACCCTTTAACTGTATTTGATTCCCACTGTGCCAAATATTCCTGGTGTTCAGTTTTTAGTGTGCAAATGGCTGTCTCAGGGCAATTGTTTCCACACAAAGATATGCAAATGCCAGATATTGCAATGAAGTGTGCTTGCTTTGAACAGGCAATGTCTTGTTTGGATGTCATAGTGCTTGAGTTACTTTTTGCTCAGGCTACTTTGGAGGTTTCTAATGCACTTCATACTGTGTTCCACTTTCTTCAGTATCTAATATGCTTTGCAAGCAGTGGTAAGGAAAAATGATGTTTGTTTATTAGAGGGGTACAGAATCTTTGGCTTTCCAGGTGCTGCTGTACTACAACATCTCATTATTGGTTCTGCTAGTGCTAATGGGAACTGGAGCCCAACAACACATAGAGGGCCTCAGGATCCCTATAATGAACAAATATTTGAGACACAGAGCACAGTTTGAGGGATGGGAGGTACATGGGCCATGTGTAGTTCTATGCAGAGTGTTATGTGTGTGGTTGGGCAGGGATGCAGAGAGAGTTATGGGGAGGACTGGCTCTCCCATTAGCCAGAGGTGCTTCAGGTGGTAGATGATGAAGGCATGGTGACAAGCCCTCACCATTTCTTCCTTAGTCTCCTTAGGTAGATTGTTGTGTGCCTCCTGTTAGTTTGATTCCTCTAGGTATGGTGAAGGACAATGTATGTTTTTCATCAGTCAGTCCACTGCGGTTTTATAGATCTGCATCTAGACATAGATATGGATATGGAATGGAGGTTGCCATCTTTGACTCAGGAACCAAAATGCCTACAGGCCCCAAAAAGAGTAAAAGTGAACACTAGGAACTCCTACAGTGCTACATACTCTTGCTTAACCCACTATCAATTGCACGTCCAGATTAATATTTCTCCCATGGTACTTCATAGAAACAATCTGTCTCTAGCCCCACACTAAAGTGAGGTTGTGGTCCTCCAAATGTTTGACACTTCAGCTCCCCAAAATGCTGGACATTGGCCATGCTACCTGGTGCCTCTGGGACTTGAAATCCAAAACATCTGGAGGACCAAAGACTGAGAAGTCTGAGAAGTAAGAGTTGAGTGTAACACCTCTTTGGTTTTACATTTGATTGCCCAAAGTCTATGTTTCTGCCCAGCTATATTTTGTACTGCATCTGTAAGATCTTTCTAAACCCCATTCTGATATGAATGACACTCACAACACTTGTATGTCTCCTGCTCTTCCATTAAAATCCCATTTCAAAATGTGTACAGGACCCTTCTTAGAATTTCCACAGGACTCTACCACTTCAACGGCCAACACTCAATGCTATGGAGTTCTGGGGTTCGTAGTTTTGTCAATATTTGAGAAACAGAGCACAGTTTGAGGGATGGCATCACAACAAACTACAGATCCCTGGCTTCCATAGTATTGAGTCTTGGGAATTAAAGTGGTGCCAAACTGCTTTATTTCTGCAGAATTGCAGAAGCTTCTGTGAAGTGGACTGGCCATTTCTGAATGGGAAAAGATTTTATTTACAGAGATTTCTGAAATGTAACTGGAGGGGGGGGGCAGAATTTAAGCATGCCTCCATTTAAACAGGGACTTGTGAACATGTGACTCTCCTGATGTTTTGAACTGAAGTTCCTATTAGCCTGCTAGCCAGCATAACCAATGGTGAAGGGTCGAGGGCAGTGCAATGCAGCATGGAGGGTTTGTTCACCGAGCAAAGAACTAGATATTATTACCATGTACTGCTCCGATGAAGCAGCTTTCTATGAATCATCAAAGGTTTTTATTCACAATGCAGAATATCCCTTTTAAAATCAACAGTCTGTCTAGTCAGTATACCTATCTATCAGTTACAAGTGGCACTAACTGAAAAAGCTGGAAACATTAATCAACTCTTCACTTTACCCAGACTGGATTCATTGGAAGTCATTGTTGTAATGAGAACAACTAGTTCTATTATGAGAGTTTATGTTTTCCAGGGTTGCTAAGGTTGCAGACAACAAGCATTTTTCAAGCTCTGTCCTATAATGACAAGGAACTGTGAGAATAAAAAGGAACTTTCTGGTTAACATAGTGGCTTGAGTAATTTATTATTTGATGAAATGTAACAGCTGCTTCCCAGAAACAATTCTTCTTCCCCACTGGTTGAGGAATAATCACAGGAAGTTGTTCAATCAAAAAAGGTCATTTCTGCCTTCCAGGAAAATGTTTTCCAAATTAATAGTAGCTGTAGCTGAAACTAAATGAAAACTTTTCATCAGCCTTAAGACATTTTGCAATTTGTTAAATGTGGTATATATCAAATGGCTGAACTTTCATTTTAATACGGTTCAAAATTCTTCTTGTGATTGCTTCTGTGTCCATTGCATAGATCTTTAAAAGAGCAGAAGGATAGAAATCCAGTTATATTGATTTACTCTGTGTGGCAAACTGGCCATTAATAGAGCATACTTATAATCAGTTTTATCGGCCATCTATCTATGAATCTAATTATGTTGTGTTACATATGGAGGCACAAGGAGATACAGATGCAGATAGACATATTTCATTATATTTGAGCTATGCTATTCCATCATGTGACATTGAAAAATGCCCCCCCTGAACATACATAAAAAGAAAGGGCCCATTGTAGCAAACCTGCCAATACTTTATCCCTGCCCAAGCGGCTGACTCAGCCAGGCACTCTGCAGGTCGGGAAGGAGATCTTGCAATCTCTGCATTATGTAACTTTTGTGAGATCTCACAGCTGTTGTACTTTCACAAGACCAGTTAGTCTCACAAGTTTGGGTAATTTCATGAAATGGCCTCGTCTCACAAGATTTGATCAGGCTGTATATTGGCCTGCTCAGCCAAACCAAGCTTTTTCTGGCTCCTAGCTTTCAAGCAGGGGAGACCTTCATCAATGTCAGTGAGATAGGGGGCTAGGAACAACTGGTGGGAAGGGCTTTCTTTCATCAGTTCCCTTCATCCATTTTCTCGGGAACATGGCAGTGGTTTAGCTTCCTGTGCTGGATGGAAGTGGATCAGGCCTCATCTTATTTGCAATTTTAGGGGATAGGTGGGGCAGGACTCCAGAAAAGAACAACCATGTCACATTGCTGGGCCAGGTCTCCCCCCCCCCCCAGCCCTTTCTGTCTGCCCCTTAAACTTTTATCCCTGTGCTTTTCCCTTCTCTTTCCCCATTGTCTCTCTCATCATCTCTTCCCTCCCCAATCCCCCCTCCAGTTAGTTGATTTAATAGTCAGATACCTTTGTTGTGCTCCTCCATTTCATTATCAATTCAATTTTTTCCATCTCCCTCCCCCTCCTGGCCTGGTTTTGCATCATGTGTGAATGTGTTTGGGGAGAAAGCTAGCAAAAACAGGAGTCTGGGATGATTAATTTTGGGGCTTTTACTTCTCGGTTTAATAGAGCTTAAAATGTTGTTGCTGTTGTTTTAAAAAAGCAGTACATTTCGCATTACTCAAACGCCCTGGTTGCTATTTATCACTTTTAACAACACCACATTGTTCTAGCATGATACACACACACATACACACACACAATATGCATGTAGAAAAATGTCCAAAACATTGCCCCAAATTTCCCCATTACCTCCACACTCTGGAAAGACACAAGATAGCTGTCTACAAGCACATCTATAATTAACAAAATATAAAATATATACTGAAGTCAGTCATATACATTCTTCTTTCATTCACAACTCTCTTTCTCATACATTATTCTTCATGGATCATTCCTCATAGATTATTTCAAGTGGGAAGAGAATAGATTTCCAAATGAACCAACAGCAATATGGAATGGAAGAGCGCCAGGAGATCTGCAAGGCTGTATGATAAGCTCCAGGCAAGGTAAGACTACCTCAGTACAATTGTATTGTAACAGTGTTGTGTGACAAATTCCAAAATTTAAAGTTATTTCTCAGTTTTGTTCCCTCTTTGCTTTCTTTTCTGCTTCCCCACAGTTAAAGTCCTTTGATTCTTCCTTCTTAACATCTAAATTGAACATTTCACCTTCTATGTATCATTTCTGTGGATTATCGTTTTTAGCTCATTCCATTTATAATGCCCTCACTCATCTGATGCAATTAGCTCTCTTTCTCTGGGACTTTAAAAAGCAATTGTAGAAGAAACACACTAGAAAACTATTGCATAGCAAGGAAATAGGACAGCATGCAACAATTAATTCTTTATGCCTGCGTCTCATTAAGATATTGAACATGTGGTTCCTTGCAAGAGGCATCTCACTTAGAGTGTTGTTGGGTGCCTTCAAGTTGTTTCCAGTTTATTCCAACCCTAGGGCAAACCTGTCATGGTGCTTTTGTTTTGTTTTGGCAAGATTGGCTCAGAAGGGTTTTGTCTTTGCCTTCCTCTGAGGCTGAGATAGTGTGACTTGCCCAAGATTACTCAGTGGGTTTCCATGGCTGAGTGAGGATTTGAATCTAGAGTTATAGGCAGGAAGTTAATTACTTCAAAATCAAGATAGTACAACCTTGGAATACCTCTCTGTATTGGCCATTTGCTGAAACTATCTCTGGGTGGTAGAAAAATTCATATGTATTGACAAGGCCCAAAAACATGTCCATTACAACAGGTATAATTAAATATGTGGTTCCTGAAAAGTACATGTAGCATCAGGTGTGTTTCCAAGGTTTCGCCCAGCTTGGACTACAACATAGGCCTCCACACAGGAATGTGAAGGTGTTCTGTGTTGGCCATCATCTTGAAGTCTCTCTGCTAACATTCACCCAAGGCCCTTGACAATTGTGAACAGGCAGATAAGAAGATTTTGTTATATCTTTTAGAAGATTTTGTTCTCTCTCTTTATATAATAATTTCTTGCCATTTAATACAATCTTCAGCTACTAACTTGCTTGTGTGCTTATTGCTTTCATATCCTTTAAAGAATTTGTGCCTCTTGGCAAGACAGAAACTTAAAATTTGTTTGTTTTGATTATGATATATACTTTCATGTACTGTCTTTTTATTTTCTTCTCTTCCCCTTAGATATTCTCATTTAATTAAACTATAAACTATTGTCCTGGAGCATCTATTTTTAACATTTTTGAGGCCAAGCACCTTGGTGGGTTGTTTTTTAAAGCTTCCCAGCTATCCACAACCTTCTGCATTATAACAAGCTTTCTGGTCCCCAATTTTGTTTTTGGGGAGCATTAGGTAAGCATTTTAGCACAGGTGCTACCAAGAGAAGGACAGAAACCCCTTTGTATTATCTCATAACCTTGAAATTTTTATGTGGTTCATAACATCTGCTTCAATAAACAGCAGCTGGCTAATAACTTGCCAAAATATCAGCAGAACAAAAGAGATGTGAATCATTGAACTCTACCAATTACATGCTCAAAAGGCTCCATCAGAATCAAAGCTCTCTGTATGGGAGTTCAATGAAAGAAATGCATTCAGCACTCTTTTGATAAAATGAAACAGTATAAATGAAGTTTTAAAAAAGATGGTACCATTATCTGTCTTGGTAATGGTAGGCAAGTTGTCACTGAAAAAACATTTGTGATCAGGTTTTTGAAGCTATGGCTGGAAGCCCAAGAAGTGGGTGACCAGTTCTGCACATCCAGCTGGGCTTTAGTTGGGTTGCTCAGAATACCAGATTACTGGAAAAGTTACATGTTGGATTCCAGCTCAGAGAATGTCCCTAGCCACCCATTGCCACTGGCCATGAGGTTAGGGCTGGAGAACCTATGCCAATTGCCATACTGAGTGAGAGATTCGAGTAGTTGTAAATCAAAAAGGTAACATTTTCAAACTCTGCAAAAGCAACTTGCCCATCCCCCCATGCACCCCAAAAAATTCTTATAGAATCTCTTGGGAGTTTAGATGAAAAAGTCTGTAATAAGTCCATCTTTTCCATAGGGATGACTTTGCACAAAAACAAAGAAACAAACAAAACCAAAAACCAAAGAGTCTTGAAGCTCCTTAAAAACTAACAGTTTCTATAATGGCACCAGCTTTCATGAACCAGAATCCACTTCATCAGATGTATGGTTATGTGAATGTAAGCTCTTGGTCAAATCTAAGGTACTTCTTCACATAGGTCTGTTTTTGGACAAGATGTAGGACTATGACTGCCCATCAGCAATGGCAGCCATTTTGATGTATGGTATAATAATAATAACAATAATAATAGAGCTATATCTTCCCGCCTCTCCCAATTGGATCGAGGTGGAATCACAGCAGAGTTTAAAAATACAATTAAAACATTACAATATTATTACCACACAAGTTAAAACCACAGTTAAAAACATAAAATCAGCAATGATGGGTTCAGATGCTTACTAGTTTGGAAGGTGATCAAAATAAAGAAATAGGATAGGCCACCTTCCCATAACAATTCCAAGACTTCATCCAATTAAATTGAATGAAACCTCTCAGAATATTTAACACTTATGACTAGACATTCATGTCAAGGGAAAACCTTTGCCTTTACTTTTGCACTAGGGAGGACAGGATGATCTTTAGACTTCAGATAATATCAGTCTCCATATCAAGCCCTAGCAAATCCAGCCAATGGTGAGGCATGACAGAAAGGCTAAACACTAGTCTCTAGAGGGCTAAACATTATCCTCCTCTGCATTAGAGCCCCAGTCTGCACCTATTTCACCAAAACAACAGTTGGGGGAATGGATTCTCCCCACCGAAAAGAAGGAATTATGTTCAGACAAGGCAAAAATGTCTGCAATGGTTCACAAGAACAAGCTGGAAACTTTAGCTAGGTAGCATAGTATCAACCCCTTCCAGCAGTTGTATCATATTCCCCTTCCAACGGTTGCACCATATTCCCTTTCCAAGGGGTTTTTATCATAGTCAGACAGTTGGTGGGCATACAATTAACTATCTACTGTGTCATTCTGAAGGCAGATGTCTGGGCATCTGCCAAAGGTGCACTACCTCTTGGTGTCAAGGGTACACTACAGCACACCTTTCCTCCCACAAAGAGAAGGAAAAGGGAAATACAACATCCATCACTTTCCATGTGACATCATTCCCCTCCCTCCAAAAATAATCGGAGACAAAGGGAAAAGATGATATTGCTGCTGCTGTTCACAGTACACTACAATTGGTTAATCCAGTCAAATTGATTTAATTCAATACTATTGATTAGTTACAGTTCACAGCACAGCTGCTGACATGTTTTTCAGCAGATTCTCTAATAGGGATGGGCAGATCATTCCTTTAGACTTCCTCTTTTTTCCCTTTTCCCTCTCTATGCTGCTTCAGTTCAGATGTTTTTATGTGAAATTAACATATAGTCTACTTGATGCATTAATGCATGTATGGCCCTAAAGCCTGTTTATGCATATTTTGCAAATGTGTGCAGTGCTCTCTGCATGTTTTGCAAATGTGAACCTGTTGTCAAATGGTCTGCATGCTTCTGTGTTTGTGTACATCAAGATTTGTATCACAGTACAATACCTGTACATTGTGCTGATTTCCCTGTTCCCAGTCTGGGTGATGCAAATTGGGCAAATCTATGAAGTGGGGTTTTTTAATTACACATTTCTCTCAATTTCTGCTCTCTTTCCCACTGCTTTTGTGCATGTAGCTGCATACTTTCATGCCTACATCCAGTACCAGATATCTGTAATCCAATGTTCTTTGGTTATACCTCTGTGTACAGTATATATAACAATGAATTCATTAGATTTATAGTCATGTCACAGATCACCTTAGTTATTCAGATTTAAGCATTGTTTTGTGGACAAAATAGCATCATGGAATTGTTCAACACTATTGTTCAATACTATTGCATTTAGTTTGTTGGTGTGTTTTTAAAGGTGCCATTTGTGGATGAAACACCTATCCTCTAACAATGTGCCCCAATATCCCTAAAATAAGACAAGACACAGAAGCTTATAGGTCAGTTAATGTAATTGGTAGCAGTTGAGAAACAGGGGGAAATTGTCAACAGCAAGTTTCAAGCTGCTAGTCCAAAGTTCAGGAAGACCACTGAAAAGAGCAGCTGTCAAAATAAAGAGAAATGTTTCACAAGAACTTCAGTCTAATTAGTTGCGCATCATCTTTACACAGTCACCCAACAGGGGCAAAGAAAGCACAAACCTGTGCTTTCAGATGACAGTTCTGGAATTGTTACCAATTCTTGGAAGATGCTCAAATATTTTACCGTTTGGCAAATATGAAGTACACATGTATGTATTCTTTTACTGGATTTTATTGGATTTTGGGGGGATTTGTCATAGCTTTTTGTCAAATATAATAAACAATTGATTGACTGACACACAGACTCCTTCTCTGTAACAGCCTCATAGCTGTTATGAATTCCAAACTCACCAGTTGATCTTGACATGAGTTTCTGTATCACGCTTTGTTTGCAGGAAACACTGCGTGAGCTTACAAAATCACAGAATTATATTCTCAGAACTATGGAATGTCCTGATTTCCCCTTTCTTTTTGTAAATGGTTGTATAATTAATTTAATTTTATTGTGCTATATTGAGAAAGTTCTTGATACATATTTCCCCATACACTGATCAAAATGAACTTCACAGAACATTTATTCTCATTGCCATATGGCTGCTTTCATCCACCTATGAAAGGCATGGGCTCCTTAATCTTCCAAAGTTTTACTGAGCAGTTTTAAATTCACAGAGGTCCATCTGTGTTGTTATTGAGATTTTTTTTTAAATGTATATTTCAGTACAACATAAGAAAAATGATGGTATGAACTGAATGAAAATTGAACAAGCCTTAGAAGCTCCAGGTATGGGCAGCTCCAGATAAAACTTATACAGCTATTTTGAGGAGCTTTCCTCAGGGCATATCTACTACAAACATAATGGTTTTTATTTCAGTTTAACTGTTATGGTTTCTCTCATAAATCCTGGGAATGGAGTTTTACAAGTGTTTTGAGAATTTCATCTTAGAGATCCCTAGTGAGCTCTCAGAACTATATTTATCAGAATGTCCTGGGGTACAGAATGATGAAAAGGTTTAAGATAGATAGATAGATAAATAGATGATAGGGGGGCAAATTAGCTTACTTGCTAATTAGCTTACTTGCTGTTCACCGCTATGATCTTTGGAATAGCGGTATATAAATAAAACAAATTATTATTATTAATTATAGATATAGATATAGATATAGATATAGATATAGATAGATATAGATGTACTTCGATCCTAAGACTGCTATTTGCATTTTGTTCTTTGTATTTATTTCTGAGATTAAACGAAAAAGTACCGAATAATACTCTGCAAACACTTTTGAACTACTACCAATTTGGAAATTGGAGTGTCTCAATCTGGAGAGGCATTTCTATCTCCAAAGCCTGGCTGTATGATGCCCTTCACCTAATTTCATGCAGGCCTTCCTCACTGTCATGTGGCCATTCACACTCTGCAACCTCGTTGTTGCTCTCCAACCCATTAGAATTGCTTCCTCTTCAGTTTTGGGTAGTATGGCTTCCACACTGCAGAAATGATCCAGTTTGACACCACGTTTACTGCCCTGACTCAATGTTATGAAATTCTGGGAATAGTACTATTGCGAGACACTTAACTGTCTCTGGGCTTGAACAGACAGACTAAAATAAAGCTGCTTCGGGTCACTTTAAAGGTATGCTATTTAAATGATGGATGTGTCCTAAGAGGCCAGAAGCTGCACCTAAACCATACTCCAGTCCTAAGGACTGTAGCGCAACTTTAGCGCAGCTTCTGGCCTCTTAAAATATATGTGTCATTTAAACAGCATGCCTGAAGCAGCTTTATTTTGGCCTGTCTGTTTGGGCTCTCTGTCCGAGAACTCAGGTGACACAACAAACTACAATTCCCAGACTTCCATAACACAGAGCCATGGCAATTAATGTGGTGTCAAAAAGGATTATTTCTACAGTGTATATGCAGACTAGATGTATGTGGACATGGGACTCAAGGAAGGGTTGAGTGGCTCAGAGGAAGAAGGCGCCATGAAAGTTGGCAAAGCTGCACACCCTACCCACTTTGGGGACTGAGACAATTCACAAATAGTTGTGATCCTCACCCAGTTAATTATTCCAGTAATGATGGGCCTTCCCAAGAGAGTGTGGGGGAATGAGAGCTAACAAAAAAATTAAAAGATTTCTTCACACAATTGTGGGATGCATTGCCATTCAGCTGGAATAAAGAGAGCCACAAAATGTATGGATAAACTCAGGACACTCTATTAGCTATTTCATTCTTATCTGTAACAGGGCTGCTTAGTTTAGTCTATGCTGAAACAGATGTAATCTTACCAGCAAGTCAAGGGCAAGCCACCCGGACCCAAAAGTCAAGCTAATCAATCTAGTTTATTCCTAAGATATCTTTTCCCAGGAACTCTGAACATGTTGGCTCCCTTCTAAAGCCCTAAACATGAAAAATAAACAAATCAACCCTCACATATCATTCATTTCTTGTTCCAGAGTCCCACGAATCAAGAGGAAGGTCCAGAGAACTCCCTTTCACAAAAATATCCCTGTGGGTACTCGCTGATTATTGACCAAGATTTTACTGTGCTTCATTAAGCTGTTGGAAGTGATCAAATTCTCATTTAATGTTAATTCAAATAAATAACTTTTGATGTAACCTACTTTAATTGTATTCAAGTCAATGTCTCATTTTAAAGCATTAAAGAAAATCAGTGTTCGTACAGCACCATGTGTACAAGTTAAATGAAAGACTTTCCCCTTCGTGAAGGCCAAGGGGAAAACAAAATTCCTCAAAAGACAACCAGCCAAAGCCTGTACAAATCCAGGGTGGGTTAGTTGTCCAAGAAGATGTAAAAATGGGATGGAACAGTGATTTATAACTCCGCTTCCTCCCTCACCTTCTGCCTCAATGCCAGGCAGAGGTGGCATTGTTTATTGCTTTCTGCTGCCAGAAATGCAAACTACCACCCCCTCCCCAAGTTCACTGTTCAGACAATGCAAGGTAAGGGGAAGATAAAACGTAACAGTGTCTGCTAGATTAGATAAGTTTAAAATGGTATTGAAACAAGAAGTGTTCCACTCAGTTTTTCATTTTTCCATCGTGCAAAAATCAGCATGGTGTAGTAGTTTGAGTGTTGGACTAAGGCCCAAAACAGAGGGGCTAAAAAAGTACAGTGGGGTCACACCAGCAGCATTCATTCAGGGAACTGCAGCGACTTCACGCACCCAACCCCAATCCAGGTTGCAGGGGTAGAAGTCCTGAACTGGGCCACTGAAAAGGTGAGGGGTTTTTCAGTTCTTTTTGGCCTGGTTCTTTTGGGAAGACATGGTGTTGGCATGGTTTCCTGCTGCATTCAGGGTGTGCGCCATCTAAATGCTACTCACCAAACAAGGCAGAAAATCACATCATTTGACCCAACTATTTTGGGCCTAGGACACTATGAATTCTGGATCTGAATCACTGTTTAGCCATGGAAACCCATTGGCTGACCTGGGGCAAGTTACACTCTTCCAACATCATAGGAAGGCAAAGAATTCTGAACAAATTCTGCCAAGAAACCCCTGTGATAGGGTTGCCATTAGTCAGAAATGATGTGAAGGCACACAATGCCGCCACCACTACTACCACCAGCACAAACAGCAAAATCCACTGTGTCCCAATTCCATGTCAAACTGCAAATTTTTAGTCTGCATGAACATCTGTATGGTTTTGCAGGTTTTTTTTAAAGTAACAGTTTTGCAGTTGTATCTTCCCCCCCAATATATTTTCCAAGCATTTCTGTATGCATTTTCCAGTACTTTATATGTTGCACAACTCCTTTTTCTTGCAGACTATACAGTTTTTTGTAAATGGCTTCACACATTTCAGAAATGTATGGGAAATGACATCATGGTTTGTGTTTAGGTTGGGAAAGTACAACTTTCACAAGTAAGTACTGAACGATGAACTGAACATTTTTTTTCCATGTATAACTTATTAGGTTAATCAATATACGATAGTTGTCATATTGTGAAATTGAACATTCAAATCAGAAGTCATGCATCTCTGATTGCTAGATAGTTGGGATTCAAGAGCATTCATTCTTAACTTTCCAGGCACATCCAGCTGGCCAATTTGAGAGACAGATCGCTCTTCTATATTAGACCTATGGGATGTAACAAAATAAGTATCTTGTTCTTTTGTAATATTTATGCTGAATTCTGGAAAAAGATACTTTACTTTAAAATGTTCATGCAGTGTGGAAAGAGTAAATAAAAATGGACACTGTAGAATCTTGTAGGGACTTATAGATATACAGTAGATTATATAAAAGTATAGTTCCAAAAATAGTTACAGAAATCTTTTTGCCCTTCCTACATAAAGCTAAGGACTCCATTCTCTTTTAAATGATGGTATGAATGAGGATGAAGATATTGGTCTATTTACAGTGAAGCCTGGTTTTATATTTTATATTTTATCATGCGAATGGCCTTTGGCTTATGCATTAATAAAGATTGAATTGAATTGAATTGAATACAGTGAAGCCATACAAAAATACACCATATAATTTCATAGTGCTTAAGGGAGTACTATAACACAAACAATCAGTCAAATGCATGCAGGTATTGCACAGGCTTAGAAATTGTACTGCGGTTATGAAAACCAATGTCCATATTTTAGGAATTACTTCATAAAGTAGTTCATGTCATATTACAAACTTCCTGGGGTTCATGTTTTAGATCAGTGAGTTTTAAACTTTGACCTTCCAGATGTTTTGGACTTTAGCTCCCATAATCCAAGACCATTGGACAAGATGGATAAGGCTTCTGGGAAATGAAGTCAAAAATATCTGGAGGTCCAGAGCTTGGAAATCACTGTTTTATATTATTCCATGATGTCTAGTCATATCTTCCAATCCAACACAGTGCGTCATGGGTTGTTTCATCTCCATCAGAAACAACTAGTGCTATAGCATAGTATTTCCAGCTACGTTGTTCTTGGAGAAATGGAAAATACCAGAAATACATGACTAGAAGTCAACTTCATGTATAAGTCGACGGTGGGCAAGTATGGGGTCAAAATTATGGATTTTGATATGACCCATGGATAAGTCGAGAGTAAAATGTAGGGGCATGTAACGAAGGATGTAAAGGATGAAGCAAAGGAAAACAATGCCAAGATCTTACAAAATTTTAGCAGCCATAACTATGTGCACTCATACTGAAGGGTGGATGGATGAGAGGGTAGAAAAATGTCAGTGCTTCCAGGGCAAATTAAACTCTTGCCATTCATCAGTGGATTGTGTGTGTGTGTGTGTGTGTGTGTGTGTGTGATTTAAAGTACAGTACTTACATTGACCCATGGATAAGATGACTCACGTTTTTTGGGGTCAATTTTTTAACCTAAATTTCTAGACTTTGACATGAGTACATACAGTAGACAATATGTCCAAGTGTCCAAAAACCACAAATGTCCTGGAGCCTATGAAGAACTGAACCTATGATCTCAAGCAAGATTCCAAAATTCAGCAGAGTTAGATTTAGTTTTCATTGCTCTTGTCGACCTTAAGTCACTGTGGCTGTTTTGACTTCTGCTGAATTCAATGGTCTGAGGTTGTTATGAGTAGACTGACACTCCCATTCCCTCACTTTTAATACCAAAAATGAAGGACATGAATCAGAACCAAACAAAGTAAATATACTGTGTGAGGGTGGACAAGGCCTTCTCTGTTTTGGTACCCTGTAGTACAATACTCCCTCCTTGGATGCCTGACTAGCACTGATCATCTTGGTACTGAATTAAAAAAAATTTTATATATGAAAGCCTTTGCAGCCTAGTGATTTCGTCCAAGACTGTACGTCGGTGTATTTTTAAAATTGTTTAAACTCCTTTTAACTTGTTAAAGTATGCTTTTGGTCTGTTTAAATTATTTTTTTACTGATTTGCATTTTAATTTTTGTAATTGTTCAAACTGATATTACTATTTTAAAATTGTTCAAATTGATATCAGGTGCACCAACTTGAGATAAAGGGCAAGATATAAATATTGTAATAAATACACAAATATATAAATGTATTGTGGAAATCTGTTAATTTCCAAAGGTCTCCCTCTCCCTCCCTCCCTCCCTCCCTCCCTCTCTCTCTCTCTCTCTCTGTATGTGTGTGTGTGTGAGTGAGAGAGAGAGAGAGAGAGAGAGAGAGAGAGAGAGAGAGAGAAAACATATCTACCTAATTCCCTTCATGATCCATGGGACTCTAAAGCGCAGAACTGGACAATGCTCAAACCTTCTTGTATGAATTCAGACACTCTAGTAGTCAAACTACTCTTGACTCTTGCAGGCTAATGTTCATCATTTAGCAACATTTTGTGGTACACAGAGTGCCAGTATCCTAGATTCCAGATCAATAGAATGTAAAGTTAGATAGTTACCTGGGAGCTTCTAGCTACAAACCTGCCATTAGCGCTAATGTAAAATGCATTAGCATATTGCTTTGGGAAATCACAACTCCCACTGACAAAAGATTTGATTGCAGCAGCTCCACATAAAGAGCACCCTTTTGAATCTCAGGGTATAATGCATGCCAGCATTAATGACTTACCAGAGACATTTTACATCATAGACAATTTGTGGTGTATCACTTCCATTTCAAGTGTAAACAGCAAATATTTTATACCATTCCTTTGGTTTATCACAGTTTGCTGTGCCATATTCAATACAGTTATTATTCACTCTGCTTTTGCACCTCCAGCATCAATGTCTTAGGTTTGTCTATCTTTGAACAATGAACCATAGCTGCATCCTATGTTACTTTAAATCGCTGAAATGATCTGAGTAATTAAGTTCATAAGCAAACTGAAGGAATTTTAGTTGACCAGCACCATTTTTGTCTTTTACTGAAAATGCTTTTGTACACATTTGTAATGAAATTATCTGGGGAAAGAGAGTCCTTTCTTCAGATTGACGTCATGTCAGCTTTTGCAAAGACTGAAGAAGAAGCTTTGAATTGTTAGAAAATAACATTCAGTTTGCTTTGGTAATGGTGTTAAAAAGGTGCTACTCTAGTAAAAGAAAGTCTATATTTGTGGCAGGAATATAGTGGCTGGAATTGCCCTTCTTCCCTTGCAGCTAGACAAAACAAAATATATGAAGCCAGCTCATCCACTTTGCTGTTCAAAGAACTTTCAAAAATTGATTCTTAGAATGTGAAGCTTGGTCTCCTTGTGCTAACAATCTCTCCTCAGTGTGTTGTCATACAGAACGGCTTGGTTCAGAATATGAATTTTCCCAGCTGGTATTGTATTTGCAGTCATATTTCATCAGATCAAAAGCACAAACCCAGCTGTATTGTAAAGGCATGCATAAAAGAATGTCTATAAGGTTAAGCCCTTTCTCCTGTTCCTACTGTCATTGATCACTGAGAACCAGAACATCCAGGCCAGAGGTTGATGCCTTTGGTTGGTATTGAGACATCAGGCTAAACCATGGTTCAGCAAGATGTGAATAAACCTAACATTTTTTCATGGATTCTTCTGCTCCATGGGATTCTGTTCACACACAAACGCCCCGTCCTTTTTTTGTGCCACTGCAAAGAGTTCTCTGAAACCTTTTCTTCCATTTTTTTTATTAGCCATCCATCAACAAGTGGGGCCAAACACACCCTGACAGTACCAGCATGAACTTGGATATGCCATTTCACAAACTGAAGTAGAAATGAGAGGGGAGGAAACAACTGCCCATCTCTTGAGGCCTTCAAGCTATGAGAATAGAATGAGTGATGGTTGAATGCCAGTACGACAGCCATTCACAGCCACAAGGCTGTGAGTTAGATGCCAGGGATTCCAAGGTCCACAGCCTGGCATCATTCCATAGGTCACTACAAAAGAGTGCCCAGCTTTTGGGGGGAAATTAGCTTACACACTGTAAACCACGTATGGAGTGCTTAAGTGCACTAATAAACGGTATAGGAATGTACTTGCTATTGTTATTGCTATGACAGGCTACTGATTATCTCAGTCAGTCAAAACAGAGAAGGCAATATTTTTAGTTCTCCCTTCCCCAAAAAATCTGCTTAGTGTGGCTTGAAATCAGTACACTGTGTGTGGGGTGGGTGGATGGAAGAGGCCCTTCTCATCCCAATTGTATGATCATAGAATCACAGAGTTGGAAGAGACCACAAGGGCCATCCAGTCCAACCCACTGCCATGCAGGAAATCTAAATCAAAGCATACCCGACAGATGGTCATCAAACCTCTGTTTTAATACCTCTAAGGAAGGAGACTCCACTACACTCCGAGGGAGTGTGTTCCACTTTCGAACTGGAAAGCTCTCCCCTTGGAGGCCTGAGGAGGAGTGGGGAATGAGCAAGAGTTTTCCAAGTGGGCATTCACTCAGGGGGTGCTCCTTCCAGCAGAATGAAATGAATGCTCATTCTCAGGAGCTTATTGCATGGCCCTGGGGTATGGGCCCGGTGTGGAAGAGAAGGGGGAGAGAATGGAATGGAACGGGGTTATCACCTATTTTACTGCATGGGAGAACGCTGTCGATGCCACTGGAAGTCCCCGTTCCGTTCCCCATTTTCAAGAGATGTTCAGAACAGTTCTTAAACATCGGCCTCTGTGGGACAGATGGGGAATGGAACAGGGATTTCCAGCAACATCGGCGGCATTCTCCTTTGCAGTAAAATAGGTGATATTCCCATTCTGTTCCCTTCTTGCCCCCTTCCGTTCCACACTGGGCCCGTTCCCCAGAGCCCATGTGATAAGCTCCTCAGACTCAAAACTTATTTACATTTTTGCAAACATAAGCTTTGCTGTATTCCCAAGAAAATAGACAGTCGGATTCTTCAATGCTATTTTCATAAGCTCCACAGATAGGAAAAGAGGAAGACTTCATTAATGGTGGATTGATTCAATCAAGAAGCCAGTGCCTTGATTTTACATGATCTAAGCAGGGCTATTGGTGACGGGGTGTCTTGTGAGGTCTCTCATTCATAGGGTCCCCATAGGTTGAAGCCAAATTGACAGTAACTAACAACAACAAGCCCCAGTGAATTGCCAGTAGCTGGCAATTGTCTTCCTATGGTCCAGGAGCCAGGTGTATCTGTCTTTCATCCCCCCTTCATTCCTCTTAGGCAACATATGGAGTGGATGCTCCACATGTATTGCCACATGCACAGAGGCCCAGTTCTCACATTTCTCCTCTTTGGAACAGATGGGAGGAAATTACATCAATCAAGTTTGTGAGCATGAGATTCCACATGGTGTGCCTTTCTCACACGAGCTTTAGAGAACAGCAAATCAGGCCATTTTGCCACTAGGAGAAAAGCACTGCCATCTGTGTAAGTGATCTTAGATATATAATATATGAAAGATGTCTCAGAAATAATGGTATGAAGAATCTTCAGTAATGCATTTATTGTTGGTTCGTATTAAAATGGATTTAAAAACTAAATGCATTATCCAAAATGTCCTAATTAAAACTTGCTGTGCATGACAAAGGTCTAAAGTGGGGAAAAGCATAATAATAGAATTTCTCACCAAAGCTTGTTTTGTTAATGAAAGGCAGGCTTGTTTCATTAAACACTCACCTAACTGCCAGAGTTTTAATTACTGTATTAGTCAAAATAGCAAGAGTTTACTTGCTAATGAGGTCTAAAAGCTAATCTTCTTGGTATTAAAATCTTCTGCACTTTGAACAAGCTGAAGGAGTTTGTCAAACAATTTGAAACTATTCAGCTTTTTTATGGTGAAGTTTGAGTATTGAGACAAAATGGTGCATAAGATGATGCAAAGGTCACCAAGCATACAGTTCAAAGACATAAAAATAATAATTGATATCTTCTAGATGATAGAACTACTACAATCCAGGGACAGAATTAAGTTTAGTTTTAACTAAAATCTGCCAAAAATATGAAAAACAAAGCAGTGACTTACAGATTGGACATGATCAATATATATCCCAAAATATACTGCAGCAATTACAGAACCATTGAACTAATTCCCCATGCAAGCAAAGTCATGCTTAAAATTCTGTGGCCAAGACTCATACCATATATGTAGCGTGAAATCCCAGAGGTCCAAGCTGGATTCTGGAAAGGAAGAGGCACTAAAGAGTACATTGCAAACAAGCTGGATAATGGAGCACACCAGTAAATTCCAGAACAAAATCTGCCTGGGCTTCATTAACTACAGCCAAGTCTTTGACTTCATAGATCCTGAAAAGCTATGGCTTGTGTTAAGAGAAATTGAAATGCCACATCTGATAGTCCTGTACTCATGAGAAGAATTTGCCATTAGAACATGATGTGGAGAAACAGAGTGATTCCCAATTGGCAAAGGGGTCAGGCAAGGCTGCATGCTATCACCTTATCTATTCAACCTGTGTGCAGAAAACACTCTACATAGAGCAGGCTTAGACTCAGAGGCAGGAGGAGCGAATATAGGAGGAAAGAACATTAAGAACCTAAGATACTCAGATGACACAATAGTACCAGCAGAAACAATGACCTGGAACAATGACTGAAGAAAGTCAAAGAGGAAAGTGCCAAGGTTGGATTAATGCTGAACATTAAAAAAAACCAACCCCAAAATAATGACAACAGAAGTTCTACAAGAATTCACCCTAGACAATAATAATATTGAAATAGCCAAAGTGATCCCATGCCTTAGTACAAATATTGGTCATAATGGAGACTGCAATCAAGAAATCAGAATATGATTTTTAAAAGTAGCTATGTAAGAACTAGATAAGATCATAAAGTGTAAAGGCATAACTCTGAACACTAAAATAAGGATAATCCAAGCCACTATATTCTCCATCACCATGTATAGATGTGTGAGATGGGTAGTGAAAAAAAGGCAATAGGAAGAAAATAAACTCATTTGAGATGTGGTGCTGGAGAAAAGTACTGAGAATACGATGGACGCCCAAGAAATCAAATAAATGTGTTCTAGAACAGATCAGGCTGTGTTCTAGAACAGATCTCTTTGGAAGACCAGATGACTAAATTGAGGCTGTCATAGTTTGGCCACATCATGAGGATGAATGAGTCATTAGACAAGACAATGATGCTAGAAAAGTTGGAAGACAACAACAACAACAACAACAACAACAACAACAACAACAACAATAATAATAATAATAATAATAATATCTTTATATTTCCTACCTCTCCCCATGGATCGAGGCGGGAGCACAACAGCTAAAATTGGCATTATAATGCATAAATATCACAACTCACAATTTCATACAGATATTGATTACTGGTCAATTATAAAACAATATAAAAATTATTATTACAAGCTATGTGTACATCATCCCTAGGAGGTAAACATTTTCAGGGTTCAATCATAATAGATCAGGTGGGTTGGATCGATTCGACAGCGGAGCATGGTTCACACTACACTTGCCCTGATCACATTTTTTCCCTGTAAAATATCCATTTGTGGTTCACATTCACAAATGAATTGATTCAAAATGGGCCCGCTCCATCCAAGTGAAGGGCAAATTCCAATCCGCATCTGGTTCACACTTGAGCGGAATCGATTTATCTACAAAGACATGGAAAAAAAGCAGCATCAAAAAGATGCAGGTTAAATGGGTCTAGCATATGCCCCCCCCCCCCTCTCCAAATTGATTCAGCGATTTGGTTCAAGTGGGAACCAGGGTCATTTGAACCGTTCAAACCGATTTGCGATCCAGTTTAAAAGGCAGTGGGATTCAGGCCCAGGGTACAGCTGAACATTCCCAAATAAATGCTTTAAAAGGCAAAGCAGGAGATAAGAGAAACATTTATGTGAAAATCTGACCTATTCCTCCCCTTATCTTTGGTAATCTCTTGTTGGTAGCAGTGCTCCTTGCTACTTCTGGGCACCAGTAGTGCTTCCTGATCTTATTCTTGATTTAGTCTAATGATAACCTAGATTAAGGGAAGTGATAATACCACGCTATCCTGCTTTGGCCAGACCTTACCTGGAATATTGTGACAGGCCTCAATAGTTCAAGAAGTATGTTGACAAGCTGCAGAATGTCCAGAGGAAGGCAACCAAAAAGGTGGAAGGTCTAGAAAGCATGCCCTGTGAGGAGCAGCTTAGGAAGATGGGCATTTTTAGCCTGGAGAAGAGAGGATTAAGAGGTGACATAATAGTCATGTTTAAATGTTTGGAGGGATGTCATATTGAGGATGGAGGATTCTTGTTTTCTGCTGCACCAAAGACTAAGGCACAGAGCAATTGATTTAACATACAGGAAAAGAGATCCAACCTCAGCATTAGGAGGAACTTCCTGACAGCCAGAGCTGTTTGACAGTGGAACATGATCCCTTGGAGGGTAGAGGAGTTTCCTCCTTTGGAAATTTTTAAACAGAAGCTGGATGGCCATGAGCGTGGGGTGCTTTGATTTTGTCTTCTTACTTGGCAGGAGGTTGGACTGGATGGCCCTTGTGGTCTCTTCTAATTTTATAGTTCTATGATATGTTGACAGAGAGATCTGGCTACATGACTATAGCTGAAACTATATCACTATAATATCACAGTGGCTTCCTGGAGGTTAAAACAAAAGCTGAAAAAATGCTGCCCAACAGTGTGTGAAGTAAGCAGATTGCTCTAGAATGCAAATATCCTAGGGTTTTCAACTTAAGCGTTCAGTGTTTACATTTCAGCACCTGCATTCCAGAAACATTTGATTTAGCAATTATTTATTTGCACCATAAATTACTAGAGTAGTGTGTAATCTAGCAATTTGATAGAAAAGTCCAGTGGCTGAAAGAGATTATCAGGCACTCCAGCACGTCAGCATCATTATGCTAGCTCTGTCTTAGACATGACTCGGCAAACAGAATAGGGAAGAGATTTAATGACAATCAAATTACAGGAAGATTGACATTTTGTTAATTAGCCCTAGTTGCTTGTTTCATATGGCCTCTTCTCAAGCAATTAACTTCTATAAATAGTACAGTTCAACCATCCTTAATGTAAACACCAAGAGTATTGTTGACTTTGAATTTTCACCTGTTAGCAAAGCTTACATTAAAAAAAAAAACAACTCTAAATACAACAATTACAGATTTCTATTGTGTGTCATTTAGAAAGGTGTTGTTTTTAAGCCACTTAAAAAATCAATTCATAATTAGGATACTTTTCTCCCTGCCCTGTTGTTCTTTTTTATATTTGAAGTGAGGAAGTCTGTTCTATTGAAAAATGTATAAAGCAGATCTAACATAATTGTATAGAAATTACTAAGACAGGAACATCTTTCCATCATATTGACTGAATACTTCAGGAATCTATTTTGGTGATGAAAAACTATTATTTTGATTTTCTGAGCCATGTTATTCTACTATTCAAAGCCTTCCTTTAGTTTTGATGTGGCTTCACCACCCACAAAAGATCAAAGTTTAGAAAAGTTACTTCTTGGAAGACAACTTCCAGACCCTTCCCTCAACTGTGTAACTACTATCTCATGTGAGTGAGTCTCACACTGCATGCACTACACAATGACTTTCTATTGAGAAAACCATGGTGCCTTAAAATGTGCATATATTATACTGGTAGCTGTTATAGTCATTCCTTTTAGATACAATAGAAAATTAGAATATCCAAATCTACCAATCATGCCTTTAATTGGCACTTTCATGTGCAAACAGTAGAGAAATTTCACACTGATGACAAATGAATGATATATGAATACATAGATTTACATTCAAGCAATCTTAATAGTATAAAAGATTTATCTGTTTTGATTCTAATCACCATATGAAATATTCAACATCTGGACAAATACAAATGATGTAATCCATGAAACTCTGACTATATTTCTTTACATTCATAACATGTTATACGTGAACTATAATTTATAATAAAGAAGGTGACATATGCCATATTTTGTATTACAAGAGTGTGTGAGATTCAACATGAGGAATACAACAATAAGGCAGATTTCTATCAACAGAACTTGGTGTGTCTTTACAGTATCTTTGTCACATTTATTATAAAGGTTTGTCATTTTAATAGAGAATCATAGAATCATAGAAAAGAAAAAAGATCTTAAGTTTTACAAAAACGAATGTAAGAAATATCAAATGATATTATTTTCAAGGATATATAGAAGAAAGAGAGAAAAAACCTGAAAACATTTCTTTATACACTTGACATGATTCAGATCTTGTATATGACATATTATCACTTTTAATATCACACAGAAGCAAAAACAATATAAATCTCACACTTGTAGCCGAGAGGAAAAAAGAAATAAAGTATTGTGAACTTACTACTATTTTTCACAGTGGTTGCCAGTAAAAGCTGCTACGATGTTACTACAATATTTTTTTACATGTGATGATGGCAGGGAAGGATCATGTTTACCACGCTAACAAAGCCTCACTCAACAGTATACCTTGCTCCGGATTTTATAATTTATTTTAAAATTTATTCTTTTTTGATAAAGATGCTTTTTTATCCATAGAAGATTCAGAGACACATGCACTGGTCACCCACTAAAAAGGTAATTCTCACGTTTCTTTTTGAAGGTAGCAATAAGTTATCGACAATTTTCTTCGCACTGTGAGAAAACCTTTGAAAATTGCTCAGGTTTCAATTCTGCACACGCTAAATTTGCATGTTGTTATTTTGTGCACAGGAAACAGCATTTTATCTATGGACGGTAACATTTTAATGCAGATCTATTAACCCCTGCACTCCAAATGCTGTTGTCTGTAGATAAAATGCTGTTTTATGCATATGCAAATTTCATGAGTAACGAATCCCCAATTACAGCTTTTTTTTCCTGCAAGGAAACATTTCATGCAGGAATTAATATTTCTGCATTAAAATATTATTTTCCATTCACAAAATGCTATTTTTCTTTGAAGAGATGAGTTTTTTTATACAAATCAACCATGTGCAAATTTCATGCAAAACAAATCCCCAATAATGCCTTTTTATATGTGCTAACACAATAATTTTCTATGCAGGAATTAATATTTATACAATGGAATATTGTTTTGTATTGTATTGTCCATGGACAAATGCTGTTTCTTGCACGCACGCACACACACACACACACAAATGCTCATTTCTGTGCAAAACAGCCACATGCAAATTTTGTGTCTAGAATAAGAACAATTTTACACATAAGTGCAATGTTGCAAAGAAAAAGACCCAAATGCAAAGATTCTAATCAATCGAGAAGTCTTCTCATCACGGTGTCTCATCACTAAAAAAACATGGCTTTTGACCAATAGAAAATATATTGAATATTCTTTCCAACCCTATAAGTCACACTAAAATATTTTATTGGTAATGGCAATTTATGAGTGTAGGGGGATAGGAAAGAAAATCAATGCCTTCACCTCTGGAATCTGTCTCACTGATGGTTAATATCACTGATGGTTGAAGAATCTTTTCATGTAGGGAAAGCCATTTTTCTTTTAGCAATAATAAAAAAATAAATAGCTATATTTTTAACACACCAGCCCCAAAGTAAATCAGTTTATTTCAATCAGTGGACAACGTACAGTAGATGATTCTTGGAAGCCCATGAGCAGAGCATGAAGACAATGTCTTTGCTCTCATTGTTTGGCTCCCACACATTGCCTTTCCAGTTCCATTAGGTGGATGTATAATATTATTTGTAACATTCCATTGTGATGGCAGCTTCTGAGACTTTTTCTACCATGCTTGCTGCCTTCCTATGCCTAAATTAAGTCATGGCAGTCCTTCCTGATTACAGCAACCCTTCTTTCATCATTCCAAGTCTTACTTTGTCTATGAAAGGCTCAGGTTCTAGTTAAGGTAAATGCTGTTGTCTAACTTAAATGTTTAATGTTTCTTTAAGATTCAGTTGTATTACTGATGGACATATATACTGTAAGATGTGACCAGGTGAGATTATTGAACAATTTTTTTCAGTTCTTTATTTGGAACCCCTTGCTTCAACTGGGTGGAGAATAAGTGCATGCTTTTATATACTCTGCTCTCCAATCCTGGGACCAATCTATATGATGAGCACCTAAATATTATGGTAGAAGAGTGCACTGGTTACTGTGTTTCCATAATGTATGTCACAGTCCTTTAATCTAAAGGTGCTTTTGCAATATTGATTAAATTGTCCTTAACACATCTTTGACAGGGCAAGAAGTGTTCTGTAAGAAAACACTCCAAGCCTTGATGCTTCTGCTGTAGTATTTATTATACTATCAGGTATAATAGTATTTATTATACCATCAGTTTTGTAATGTGGGTCCATCACCACAATCTCTCATCCTATACATATTATCGCAACGATCCATGAAAAAGGGCCTTTTAAAAATAAATAAATCTGAAATTACTGGTACTTATTCTACATTTCTAAAACACACACACACATACACACACACACACACAAAACCTCCTGTTTTCCACATTTGCTTAATGATCTTTAACCTGGGAGGCTTACAGGTTTGCAAACAATAACTTTCTGGTTGTTAAAAAGGTATTATTCTGTCAGTGATCTTTTTTTATTCAAATGAAGCAATGTGGCTGCAAACTTTAGATCAAATTTTGTCAGTGCTTAGCATTTGCCCCAACCCCAATTAAATTTATCTTGAAAGATTACACTCAGTAGATAAGATGGTCAAATGACACAAGCATTTCTATAAAGCACTGAAGAATGCCTGCAAATTTTGATGATATCTGGAACGTCTCTCTCCTTCTGCCATATTAATGGCAGAGTACACAGAATCCATGGATCTGTGCCCACTTTACTGAACATGAGGTAAAGCTCTTTCTTGTACATCTCATTTAATAATGCTGGGTGTATGTCTATATTTATATGCTTTTCCAAAATTACACTTGAAGATTTTCTGTTGCAACATTTCACAAGAATTTTTTCACAAGCAAAATTGTGCCACCCCCAACTCCAGCTTCATTTAATTCTACCTTAGTCTATTCCTGAAGTGACAAGACAGAAAATCAACAGAGAGGGAGAGAATAAACATGCAAACAAAGTGGGTAGTGGGCTACAGCAAGCACAGATATTTTTACTGATATAGTATTTGAGAGTTCTTTTTTTCACTCACTCAAACGAAGGCCACTTCTGCAGAATTTCTTTGAATACTCTTCATTGTGTGTTTGTGTGTATTTGTAAAGAGTGACTTTCCTCCTACTTTAACCTGGACTAAGGAGATTATCACATGGAGAAAAAATGATGGGAGAGAAGCAGGATGCTCCTGTCCTTATTGCATGATTGTGCAAAAATTATTACACGCTCATTGTGCTCATCCTGTCCTTCAATGAAGTGGAATGAGTGTGACATTGTGTAATAATCTTCGCACAATCATGTGATAAAGATGGGAGCATCCCGCTTCTCTCCCATCCTTTTCTCCATGTGCCATGTGATAATCTCCTAACACTTGAGTAAGGGAATCCTAGAATTTCAAAATGGTAGGCAGTCTAGGTAACACAACACTACAGAAAAAGTGAGAGAGTTGCTAGGGAAGTAGCTAAAGTAACTGATTCTGCCACTGTTGATGATGAGCCTTAGAACCTGTTGAGAACCAGTGTGGTGTTGTAGTTTGAGTGCAGTTCCTTGTTCAAGCATGAAAACCTACTGGGTGATCTTGGGCAGGTTACTCTCTCTCAGCCTCACAGGATGCCAATGTAAAACCCCATCTAAAGAAACTTGACAAGAAAACCCTATGAAAACCCTTAGTGGTTGCCATAAGTCAAAAACAACCTGGAGGCACACAACAACAAGAAGGTGTATAGCCTTGTTTTCCTCCCTTTGGACAAATTCAGGGTTAATATTTCCCACCCACTCCCAATTTCTCTAAGTACAGATAGAGTGGAGAATTTCTCAGGCAGACATTTATACACAGCTCTATGAGTAACTGTTTCTTAGTGTGGGGTGGAACATGATACCTACTAAAGCCTTTATCTATTTGTCTTCCTAAGAATCAAACATCTTATTTCATAAGCTCCCTGTTCTTCTGGATGCAACTATTCTTGCCTATGTAAGGTAGACAAGGAAATTAACAAATGCCAGTATGATAGAAAGCAGCCATTTTCCTGAACAATTTAAACGTATTGGCATGAATCCTCAGCATTTTGCAATACCTTTGAAAGTCTTTCTGATTGATGAACTTACAAGGGAAGGCACTGTCAAAGATAAATGGTGAACAGATGTGAATTGGAATGGATTCAGTAAGGGGAAAGATTGATGCATAAGAACAGAGTCAAAGCACTAAACTCCCATCATCCCCAAGCAGCAGTGCTAGTGACCATGCTGTCTGGGGATGATGGGTGTTGTATTGTATCACAGCTAAAAGTTACAGGTTGGGGAAATCTGGTTTAGGCAAATTCTGTCTGAAGAGAGAATAGCAAGTTGGGGCCAAAGGGACTGTCACTGTGCTTGAATATTTTACAAGCATTTTTTGCAAATTTTGTAAATCCCTTCTCCTAACAAAAGTAATCAGAGCTATCTAGAGTGTGGGATTCTGGGAGCTGGAACCCCCAAAGTAATTTTTCTACATTTGGAAAATAATGTATTTTTAAAAAAATTAAAAACAATCCATACAGGGACTAAAATTATGAGTCAAACCAAACATGAACTTGAGCCACTCTTTGCCACAACCATAAAAGTATCAAACAGTGATTTCAGTTGTGCCTGAATCACAACAGGTTACTTCTTCTGAATAACCATTTGATGCATGGATAGGAGAACTCTGTGGTGTTGGTCACTGGTTCAAATAAGAATGAAGCACTGGCACATAAAACAATACTTGAAAAGATGGTTCAAACAAAACTTACTTTCTCAAGACTTCTTCACCCTAGCCTCTCCAAAGACAAAGAAGTAGGAAATAGAACAAGAGGTATCTTGCTTGAAAGGTGAGCAGTGGAGCATGAGGATTAAAAGTGTGCTGAAGTAAAAAGGGGCTGTCTGGGTGTGTCTGTGTGTCTATGCACTGCAGAGGGTCTCCTTTACACAGCACATCTTAGGCAGACCCAGTAACCCTAAATAATATTTTACTTAACATTTGAACCAATGCA
>NC_056522.1:139269244-139305635 GCF_019175285.1 Sceloporus undulatus
ATATATATATATATATATATATATATATATATATATATATATATATATAGTGTTTGAAATGAGTTCTTGTTATAGACAGGTGGCAACTGTGTGATTACCCTGAAGGTGCCTGTAAGAGAGTACTTTAGCTACCCAGTCTTCAAGCCTGGAGAACAAGGGACTGGAGCAGGGGAGGTCTACTTGTGGCCCTCCAAGCTGTTGTAGACTGCAATTCGCAATATCTTTGGAGAAGGGGAAAACTCTGCCGTCATGGTGAGTGGGTTGTGACTTGTGATAAAGCAAAAAGACAGTGCAGGAGGCTATGGCACCCTTTCCAGGGTATAAAAAGGAGCTGCTTTTGCTGCTCCTTTTTGCGCTACAGAAAGGCCAGATTGGGGCTGCGGCGTGTAGTTGCCACAGCAAAGAAAGAGACAGCTGCAGGCCACCTCTTAAGGGCAATCTGTTCAGCCTCTAAGTCCCGAAGTGCTGCCATTCTCATCAGTTCAGGATTCTTCTCATCAGGGTATCTCAACCCTTTAGAAAGACATTTTGGGGGAATATTTTCAGATACTCTTGCTATTATTTGAGAAAATAATGCCACCAAGAATGAAACTGTTCCACCAATTCATGTAAATCTGCCATTTTATTTCTGGCACCAATAACATGCACCTTCTGCCATCTAATCTGGTTCAATGAGAGCAGTCAACATGATCTTGCTCATTGTATTCCTGCTTTTCCATTCTAACTTTGCTCATTTTTATGTTCTCAATTCCTGAACTACCTGTGGGCTATCCCATCTAGTGTGCTAAGTACCCAGAATTAAGATTATCAGACACTTGGAATAATTGAAAAATTACCTTATCCTACACACAAATCTTAAACACAATGGTTGTTTGCACTAAAAAAAAATCCAGAATGACACCACTTTAACTGTAATGGCTCAGTGCTATGTAATTCTGGGAAATGTAGTTTTGGGAGACTACAGTTAACCTTCTCTGTCAGAGAGCTCTGGTGCTTCACCAAACAATAATTTGCAAGATTCCATACCATTGTGCCATGGCAGTTAAAGTGGTATCAACCTGGCTTGTTTTTGCAGTGCAGATGCAGCCAATGCAAATTAAATCTAAGTTCCCTTGGTACAAAATGCCAGATTGATTCTTATTGGTTTGAATTTTAACCAAACCCATTTCACTGCCAACTAACCCAACCAACTGAAAAGTTCAGTTACAGTCAAACCTGTGCTAGAATATAACCAGGAACTGTATTGATTAGATTTCTTAATACCATGAATCAAAGTAAAGAAAATAAAACTCACATACCATGCCTCTAGTATATACACCAAGGGTGGGCAACATTTCAACCACTGTTTGCCTATAACCCCCATGTCTCCTGAATGGCCACCGCTCACCACCAAATTTGCAACAGTGACCCAGCTAAAGCTAACCTTCCCACGCTTATTATTTGTTTTCGATTGTTTTCGATGTTTTATTGACATGTTTGTTGAAGATGATGTTTTTATAAATTATAAATTGTTTATACTGTACTCCTGCACCTTTATATTTATGTGAGCTATGGATAATTTAATCTCATAAATTGTTACTTTTACTGAAAAATTGTGAACCACTACACTCAGTATAATGGGACCCACAGAAGCATTTTGAAAGTGCTAAGAGCTTTGCTTCCAGCAAAAATAATATTTCCAGGAGGCTTCCAGGAATGTTATTAATTTCTTTGAAGGCTAATATCACACACAACTCCTTTTTTCAGTAAAAGTGAAGTGAAATGCTTAGTTTTCACACCATTATCCTTGTTTGCTTGTTTTTTGGTAGCAGCAGGAGTCAGCAGCAAAAGTGCAACCTGGCCTCAGCAGGAATCCCCCAAGACTCAGAGAAGTTGCCCAGCCCTGATATACAGTTTTTACAGTCTTGATCCACAACTGAAATTGCAAAATACCTTCTGTAACTTGTCTTGCATTAAATGTTTGTTTGATAGGCATGAGGAGTATGGCATAGGACCAGTGTAGTGGTCTGAAACTCAGAATGTTTGTGTATGTGAATGGACCTTAAGACTAAAGAGGTCCAGGGGAATTTAACCTTTACCGGGCACAGCTCAAAATCCAACTGGTGATTCTATTGAAACCATGGGGATCTGGCAAGTAAACCTTTATGTAGAATAAAAATTTTATTACAGTCCTAGACCAACACAAACATTTATGTAAGTACTATTCATTCAATGGATCTACTCAAGATAGGGTTAAGAGTTAGGTCATAATATAATTTGGTAGTTTTGGATTCTCTTAAAGGATTTCCATCACCAGTATAAGAAGTAAAATCTCAAAAAGTATAATTTCCCCTCTCCTTCTTCTCCTCTTCCAGTGTCTGGTATTGAGCTGGGATAAAACTACCCAGCCAATCACAACTCTTCTGGTTTAATAGATTATCTTGCAAAGGAATTGTTCTGGGATCCTCTCAAAACCCAAAGCAGCATTGCTCCAAATTGAATGTTCTGCCGTGGCAACAAAGGTACTATGAGATATTGTCCCGAATTGTAAATTTTAGACCGTGTTGGAACTATGCAAAACTCATTGTACTTTCTCCTATTTTCCATTTTGAGTGAGCCTTTCAGAACAGCACTTTCGGAGATAAATATTTTATTAAAACTTGGAGGAAACTGGAAGCCATTCACAATGGTCAGCATTATCCATGAGTGATGCATCATTATTGCACCAGTTCTCTGATGTGACCATATATCACCAAAGTGCTATTGCTTTAGTGATGAATTAATGTAATACATCATCAAAGTGCCATTATAGTGATGATCTATTATTCTCTAATATGGTATCAGCTTGGGGAAAAAAAACAAGTCCTGGAGAGCTAGGGAGAAGTGAGGAACACTAGAAATACATTTGGTAGAATTACAATTGATCCTACCTTGCAAAATACATTTCTATAAATGTAATTGGTGAAACATAGGAATGAATGATACAATTAGAAGATGACTTATGTCATTCCAGAGTTTGTTGTACTGCAGGTTATCTCTTTAGTAAAACTCCTTCACCTGGAGTTTTATACAGGAACTAAGTCCTTCTTTTCTGGACCATAGCCCTATGAATCCCTCCCTGGAAACCCTCCAAAATCTGTCCCTCTCTGGACACAGCAAGCCCCAATCTAACTCTCCCTGCTAGCAACAGCCCTATTTATCTTCTCCAGCCTTCACTGTGATTGGCTGGCACCAGCTCTCTTCCTATTGGTTGTTGCTTGGCTGGCTCATCTCTATCAGCATCCCATTGGCTGATGACAGCTGGCTTGTGCTTGCCTATTGATAGTGGCCCTAGCCCAATCTGCCTTTTCTCTACAGCATGAGCTTTCATAGACTTCAGTCTACTTCCTCAGATGCTTTTGGTGGAGTGGAAGCAAGGGATATATATATATATATATATATAGAGAGAGAGAGAGAGAGAGAGAGCCAATGGTCAGGGACAATGGGAGCTGCAAATTAGCATCCAGAAAACCAAACCCACTCCTGATTTAGAAATATGGCATATTTATGTCAATGACTAGTAATATCCTGGATATAAAAAGAAATTCCTAATTAATTCTTCATGCCCAAGAAATGACCACTCCAGCCACATATAGTAATGAAGTACTCTTCAAACTTTTTGATCCAAGAGTCTCTCTCTCTCTGTGTGTGTGTGTGTGTGTGTGTGTTTGTGTATCTACACATATGTGGATGAAATTAACATGGAGAAAACAATTTTTAAAAATGTCATTGACTATGCCCATGATTTTGGACGTGCCTAAAGGAGTTATTTGAATCTCAGCCAATAAAAGGATAACAATACTTTGTTAAAGTACATGACTTGATTTCACAAAACAAGATAACTAATTTAGTTGATAATGTTTCTCAGACAGCTCCCCCATCCTGGTTTCTTCCGTCCTACCCACGTAGCGGATAGAACTTACTCTGAAATTTCAGTCCATGGATGGGTTGAATCT
Source organism: Sceloporus undulatus (assembly GCF_019175285.1). Lineage (NCBI taxonomy): Eukaryota > Metazoa > Chordata > Lepidosauria > Squamata > Phrynosomatidae > Sceloporus > Sceloporus undulatus. Next base: position 139,273,219 of record NC_056522.1, read on the forward strand.
TCCATCGAGCCCCCTCTGATTCCCCTGCCAATCGCAGGAATTTCCCGGTCTCCCAAAAATGCCTCATAAAGCTATAGATCACACGATTCAGTAGGATGGAGCTGCAACACTTTGCCAAACTGCATTATTTCTACAATGTAGATGCACCCTTCTTCTTGTTTGCAAATGAAACCAAGGATTTTGGAAGCTTACATTGATTCATGAAGCACAACACACAAACACACACACGTTTTGTAGACAATGTGCTGCTTTACATCCCTTCTGTACATTTCTTCCTTACTTTGTGGAAAGTAGAAATGTTAGCCATGTTTCCCATACAGTTATTCCTGTCTCCAACTGAAAGGGGCAGAATGCAGCTATATCACTGCATGTGATAAAACTGAACCCCACCCCCAAGAGAAACATCTACTCCCTCTGGCGAAATTTAGTTAAATCCCTCCTCAATTTCTGAAGCCATGAACACTGTAAAATTCAACAAACTCTGTTAATATTCACACCAGTTTTGCTCTTCTTTCCAAGTGTCATATCAAAGAGCGAGTTGCATCTGTAACCTAGGAGGGAGGAACTATAAATGAAGTAAAAATTTCAGCCAACTGAGTGTCCTTCCATTCCAGAAATGTTTTAGAAAATTCCTCCAATTCAAGAAGAATTTAGGGGAGCTAGACCACAAAAACAACAACAGCAGCAGCAAACAAAGGGAAAACAGAACAGCAGAAATCTACTGGCTAAATCCTAGCATCATACAGCAAAACACTTCTGAAATTGAGTGTACTTTCAATTGATTCATGGGTGAGGGAGGATAGACAAAACTCTGACTAAGCATGCCTCAACACTTGTGTGAATCTGCTTAATACCTAATGAATACCGAAGCCACCAGTTAGAAATGAATAGTTCCATCTTCTGTACTGGGGTATTAATGACACATATCATATTTAAAGATGAGCAAACATAAGGACCCTTCATGTTAGAGATGACATTATTTGGTCTGGTAACAGTCTTTCCAGAGTAGACATAGGGACAGAGTTGGCAGCTGATTTTCCACAGGTCGGTTATATCTTCAAGATGGACAGCTCTCTGCAAGCAAGTTAATGTGAAACAGACATGCTTCTTCGCCTCATCTCTTAGGTTCATTGCCCTGTGCTTATCAGTCTGTAAGGAGCTAAGTTCCATAGAGTTTTCCATTTTTGTCATCTAAGCTCTGGATGTTGCAAACAACAACATTGTCTAGTAGGCAAATCAGCATCCAAATTACCATTGAAAATGTTTTAAGCTTTGGATTCCATGAAATTAATATGACAGAAGAATAAATCATACATTTTTATAATCTTTTGTATACTTGCTAACTTAAACCCATTGGTTTATATAATTACTCACTCCTTGGGGAGGTTCATCATATCACATTTCTGGTCTAGGAATATATATTTTTTCCTTCATACATATTTTAGAGTCTCTTATTATAGAGTTTACATAGTTTTAGGCATATTCCTTTTTAGCCATTATATGTTTCAGGCATCTTATGCATATTATCTCTATAAGGAACACATTTCAGTCTCATGAGGCACATGGTACTGGTAGTTCATTAAACAAGGTTATTTTAATCCATTTCAATGATAAGAACTATTATCTTAAATACTGAGGCATTATAGCTCATATTTCATTTGTTGGGGGCACTGGAACACATTGGCATATCTCATACTTGCATTTACAGAAGTATTGCAATTTACCTAGGAATTGCACTCTTGGATTTGTGATTGAAATTGAGACTGATGTAAGTAGTGGGGGAAGCCAGTTCTGTAGGGGGTCATCAGAGACTGGAGGATGTATTCCGATGAAAATGAAGTAGCCACAAAATTAGTAATTTTTCACAACCCACCTCCAAATGTAAAGAGGTTTAAAGCATAAAACTTTTGCTCACTTTTTACAGTCTAGTCAGAGAAATGTGCAGATGTGCTCCAGTGGGACCAGAAGAGGCAGCAACTGCTGATTCCCAAGGGGTGAATTGGCTTGCTTTTAGGCAATAGCTCTTCACAGGGGTACAGAGTGTGAGGGCAATGGGTAGGCGGCACTGTGTTCCTCTGCTTTGCCTTTTCCATCTCCTGCCTTTCCCTCTATCTGATGTGGAGGACACAGCAGAAGGAGAGGAAAACACTTCTCCTGCACAGTAATGAGCTTCACAAAGCAAGCAAGCAAGCAAGCAAGCAAAAAGTCTTTACACAATATACCACAAATTTCTTTTTTTCTCCTGCTCAGACCTCAGTGATAAGCAGACATTAAGATGCCACAAGGTTGTGAGATTTTTTTTTTCTCTCCTGCAGAGGAAGACCACATACCAGATGGATAGATTCAATCAAAGAAGCCATTGCCATGCGTCTACAAGGCCTGAGCAGAGCAGTGGAGAACAGGGGGCTTGGAGGTGTCTCATTCACAGGGTTGCCATGAGCTGAGACTGACCGAAGAGCAATTAGCAACAACAACAGTATATTTAGAAGAGCAATGCCCTTTGTCATTATTAGTATTCTTCATATGGTCTCCCTCATCACATTCCCCCCACATAAACAGACAGATCTTTTCCTCCAGTCACTCCAGTCTCCAAGATTATAGTTTCTTCCTTCTGGAAACACCAAGACTGTTTTCCCTTTTTACTCCCCCAACTTGCAGTAAAAGAAACCCAGCCCATTCAGCTTTCATTACATTAGAATGCCAACTCACCTCACACTCCTCATATCTTGCCTCTCCCTCATCATTTGACTGCACATGCATACAACAAGAATGATGCACTGTGGCTGAGATTTGAAATTATTTGTTTCATTTATTAATGGAGAAACATAAATAGAAATGTTGCAAATGGAGGCAACGTACCCCCAGACCCATCTGTATGTATATTTCAGTATTTAGTAGCATTTCAGCATTTGTAACATATTGCACTACTTCAGCATTGTAGCACATTATATTAATTCAGCATAGCCATAGAAGATTTTCACACAACATCATTATATCGTTCCTTTATCGTCCCAAAGTGTAGTGGAATCGTCATAACAGATAGACGATTCCAAAAGATTTTCAAATGAGGCTCTTAATGTTCTTAAAACATTGATATTTCAGAATTCAGCAATTCAACTGTTTTGAAATCATTTTGTAATCATTTATTGGTGTAGTTGATGACTTGTTCTGTCCAAAATACTTTCTTTCTTTCTTTCTTTCTTTTTGCAAAGAAAACAAGTAACAAAACTTTCAACACACTAATTATTCTCTGTGTAGAAAATGCTGTTTCCTGTCCAGAAAGTGCTGTTTTCTGATCAAAAATACCACATGGACATTTGCTCAGAATAACTCCCAAATTGTGAATACTCCTCAAAACCGGTGTGGTTTCCAGTGACTTGCGCTGGGAAGAAAATTTCTAAAAGTATTTATTGCTTCCGTCAAAAAGAAAATTAGTGAAGAAATACACCCCAGTGTGATGGAGCTGAATAGATCACATTTCAGAGAAAGTTAAGTAAGGGAAAATCCTCCAGTACTCAGTGAGAATAAAATACTTAGGCTGTTTCTGCACTGCAGAAATAGTGGATTTGGCCACACTTGAACTGCTATGGCTCAATGCTATGGAATCTTGGGATTTGCAGTTTGTTGTGGTACCAGAGCTCTCAGATTGAGTAGCCTAAATATCTCACAAAACTAAAAATCCCAGAATTCCATAGTATTCAGTCATATTAAAGTTAAAATAGTGTCAAACATTATTTCTGCAGTGCAGATGCTGCCCCAGCCTACAATCTTACACACTTACAAGCAAGTAAGTCCCATTTATTTAAGCAGGGCTTACTTCCAAGTAAACATGGATTGTCCTGTTAATAGTTCATTTAAATGTGATCAGTTTCAGTGGAAGTTGTGCATGTGTAATATAACATCTTACTCAAGCTTCTGCTGAACGTATATAAACCCAAATGTCACACCAGTATAACCCCTTTTGACATGATTTACCAAGGCAGTGTTTGATGGTTTTAGAGAAATCTACATAATCACTACTAATGAATTAACAGCATGCTTGCACATGTTATCATATAGATTTTTTTGGTGTTTGTAGTTTACAGCAATTTCAATACACACATATCGGAATAAAACCATCCATAAATTCTAATATATGCATTGAATTTCTTTATTTATTAAAGATGAAATGTTTAATAAAAATGTAAGCAGCACATCTTTGCAGAATAATTTTATCATTACCATGCCATGCTATATTTTTCAATTAAATTTACTGATGACAAATGGAAGTTAAGTTTGGCATTGTAAAGCAAATCACATAGATCATCACAAAGTCAATATACAAATCTTAGGTAACCTCAGGATAAATTACACAGATGTTATGACAATATTAATATATTTTAAGGCAATGACTCTCAAACCATTTTATGAAAGAGGTTTGCACAAGGCCCATTTTCCTTGGAAAAAGCAGTCTCTTTAGAAAATAATAGATTAAAGGGTTATCCCATCCAGAACAACCAACAATAGTGAAAGACCCACCATGCTTACTGTTGTCCCACCACTACCGTCATCATCACCATGACCAAGTGGCACTGAGACATCTGTTCTCAGAGCCATGCTTTGTGGGCAGTGGATCCTGGCAGACTATTTGTGTCTATGACAGGTGTGGTAGTGTACAGTTTGCTACAACTTGTGTTCTGGTGTCTGAGGAGGTGTCACATTGCATATTGGGATGTCTGATCCTTTGCAAGGTGATAAATATAGTCAATCATGAGGTGCATATATGGAAGTGAAAAATTTGCAGAATTAGGTTGAAGGCTTTTAATATTTCCTGCGCCTTCATTCTCTCAGGGTGGGTCTACACGAACCAGAATACTCCAGGTTGCTCCTGGAGTAATCTGGCTCTGGACTTGCCCTAAATTTTTCCCAATATGGACTGCTATGTAGTTGCTATGTATGCCAGGCAGTTGTCTACACATGTGTCCTGCTGTGCCACCTGGCACCACTGGTGCTGGCATGAGTTGCTCCCTCTGAGGTTGAAAATGAGACATCCAGCATCAATCTCATGATTGAACACCTTACTGTGTCCTCAGAGAGAGTGATTCCTCCTTTACAGTTTTTAACAAGTCAAACTACTGAAAAAGATGCCACATGATGGTGAAGAATCATTCCAAAATGCATTCTGAGCAAAGTTTAAAAATGGGAAGCAGAACTAAAGCCATGGTTTACCAAATATTTTAAAGCAGTGTCTTTGGATTTCTTTTATTTTTTTAAAGCTTTTTTTTAAAGGCAAGTAAATTCACCCCAAAATGTCCACTCCTCCCCCTGAGTTTGCCTTGCACTGATTTTCAAAAAGATTTTGGAGTGTTTTCATATTTAACGGTAAAACCTCAAGATGAAACTTAAACAGACCATAACAGACAATTAAAAACAAAATACAGTGATCCCTTGGTATCTGCTGTGATTTGATTCCAGGATTCCCCCATGGATACCAAAATCTGTGGATGCTCAAGTCCCATTAAATACAATGGCATAGTTCAATGATCTCTCTTATAGGAAACGGCAAAATCAAGGTGTGCTTTTGAGACTTTATATTTTTGGAATACTTTTCAAACTGTGGATGATTGAATCCATAGGTAAAGAAACTGTGAATACAGAAGACCGACTGTACTGCATCTACCTTCAAGACTCCGGTTGAGTGTCAAGTCCAGCAGCCAACTTTAACAGAAAAAAATGAGGCCTTTCCAAAGTCATTGGAAGGATCCTTCCACCTCATGCCCATTCCCTAACACAATTGCTGTTTCCCTCCGAGAAATGCACCCCACACTCTGTGGGCAGACCTTGCCTGCTGCTTGAAGTGAATGACATCAGCTAAAAATATATAAATTGTGAATTGAGTTGAGTCAGTGCTTCATTTACTGCTCAGTCGAGTCCAGATCAAGTCATTGAAACAACTTGAGTTCATGTCAATCGAATACAGATCATTGGAGCACCATCTAAGCAATCTTCTTAGAAGGAATAAGGTGAGACAACCTAGGGAATGGTATAGACCTTTTAAAATGATGGAAGAAAAGGAAAGTGGTGTTAATCTTCAGTCTCAGGTATTAGTGGGAGCAAGGTGAAATGCTCACTGCTCTAAGTGGTACATATGACAGAAAACTCTCTTTGCTGACACAAATGTGAAAGCAGCTTGAGACAGTAAACTATCTCATTGAACACCATGAGTCAACAATTGTCTTTACTATTTTGTTTTCAATTCCATATCAAAGCATTGCCTGTACATTTTGGTGACTAAAAAAATCTCTAAATATTTGGGCTTTATCACTCTTGACAAAGTTTCTCAGTTTCCCCAGTGGATTAATTTAACTACCGTAAATATCATGACAGGAATATGTGGGGCATACAGCCTGAGTCACAGAGATCTGCTTAATAGACATTATTACTGCTGAGATATTTAACATTCAATTTAATGAGCATCCGTCCCCCCTCCAAAAAAAAAAAAACAACCTTAAACATGCTGGCACTATCTGGTAAAAGCAATTAGTAACCTGTTGAAATTATTCCAGTGTTTCTAAGCTGATATGATGACTATAACATGAATTGGAATATTTTAGAACAGGGAGGTGGATGGGGATATAGGGAAACATCTTTTCAGTGGCTGCTCCCAGACTTTGAAGCTCCCTCCCTGGGATGGCTAGGATGGCATCTTCTTTGCTCCCTTTCTATTCCAGCAGGCTTTTAGGAACTGGCTGCTAACCCTTTTAATAGTGTGCAGGTTTTGCTTATTTTCATTTTCCCTTTTTATATGTTTATTTTAAATAGTATTAATTGTATGACTGGTTTAATTGCATTTTAACAAATAATGCTGACATCTGGGATTGAGAAACATAATGTACAGTGCAACACTTCCCCCAAAATATTCCATCCAGCACATTCCCCTCCATTTTTTTCTCTGCTTCATCTGTCCCCAGCATTGTCATTTCATCACCAGTGAAGAACAAGCCAAGCAGCAGAGAAGCAGCCATCTATTTTTCTATAGCTGGATACACAATGACAGACATGTTCCAGGACCTCCCACGCATTCCCCAAAGTTTCCTGACAATGATGCCATTGCCACATATCCAGCTATAGTAAAATAACTGGATGGTTCTCTGACACTCTGACCACTTTTCAGTGGTTAGTAAATGGCTGCATTGGTAGGGATGCAGCAAAGGAAATTGGGGTTTTACGGGGAGGGGATTTTGATCACTGTGCAGTTGGTATTGAACTGAATCCCAATGTTGGGGAAAATACAACAAAAGTAACAAGATAATTCAGGTCATTGATAGTCCAAAGCTCTGATTAGTAACACTTGGTAGGTGGTGAAATCAAGATGATGACTCAGGTATACATCTTTTTATATGTTACACTGCAACATTTGTATGATAAAAACTAATATTAGGATTATTTAGATTAACAATCACTTTTATTAAAATGAGAAGTAATGAGGGAGGGGCAGACTGGGATATGGAGCAGAATTTCAAGTAAAGTTTGAGACAGTGAGGTTGAAAATTAGATCTCAAGCTGAAAGCTGAAGTATCAGGGATTTGCTTTGCTTCCCCAAGACTCCAGATGGGGAGAGGAATTTCAAAGTGAATAGTAATGGAGAAGAATCGTTGTGTGTAGAGTGTGTTGGGAGGTGGCTTTAAAGACTAAGCAGCCATCTTCATCCATTCCCAGCATGATTAGCTTGAAGGTGTGTGTTGTACTTATATGTGTGTTGTGCTTGAGCAACATTAGCAGAACAGCTATGAGCAAGGGTCAAAGGAATGAGAAAGCAGCTGGTGGACGGTTGAAGAGAGGATAATAATTATCATTATTTCTTTATATAGCACCATCAAAATACATGACATTTCAAAGAATAAAACAATGAAACAAGTAACCAAAGAAGTACAATCTAATTTTTTTAAAAAAATGGGAGGAAAGGTGTGATTAGGAATGGAAAGAATATTTTAAAAATATTCGAGAAATAGTCAAAAACATTTTTTCAAGTGTCAAGAATCCCTAATGAGAAGAATCCTGGACTTCACATTTATGTATTTACTCTGCACAAAAGTTGCATGTTTTCTGTGCAGGAAACAAGATTTTCTGCTGGCAAAATAATATTTCAATACAGAAATATTAATCTCTATACAGAAAATGTTGAGTTATGTGCAGAAAAGAAAGATGTAAATGGTGATTTATTCTGTGTAAAATGTGTACACAGTTGATTTTCATTGTTTTCTGTGCAGAAACTAATATTTCTGCATTAAATATTATTTTCTATGAAGGAAATGCTGATTTCTATACAAAACAACCTCATGCATTGATTGTTTTGCAGACAGAGAATGACATTTTCTACACAGAAATTAACATTTCTATGTTGAAATATTACCCATATAGAAGATGCTGTTTTCTATGTCAAAAACTGGATTATTTCAGCAGTGTGGATGCAGCCTTAGTAAGAATTACAACCCTTGGAGTAACTGGGCCTATCATGCCATTTCCAAAATTATCTGGCTCAGAAGCAGTTCTGACCTCTCCAATGCCTTCCTGTCTTGCCCATGTGACATCATGGGATCAATCTCCTGATCTTAGGTTTCATTCTGGAATTTCAGGAAAGGTGAAGGTCCTGACCTAGACATCTAATTTGGTACTTCATCTCCCATCAACACCAACATAGAACTGTCAGTGTTAAGGATGTACAAAGATGAAGCTCAAAATATCTGAACGGGTTTTGATATGCCTTTTGAGATCATTCATAATGCAATAAAATACAGGAAGAATAAGCTTAACTTGGATTGATAACCTTTGGTGCCCAGTCATTTGATTATCCTAATTCCTTCGTGCACTCAAAGCCATAGAAACAGAAGAATTTCAATTTAAATTATCCAAATTAAGTCAAGACTGCTTCTTATTATATTGGGAAACACTAATGAGCGCCTTAAAATCCAACACTTTATGCCACCTTTTCATATAAAATCTTATCTTTTATCTGAAGGCTGCAATTTCTCCATCAGCAGGCCATGCATAGAGTAAAACATAAATGCTACCGAAGATTCTGTTGCAATAGCAAAACAGATTTCATGTTCAACCCAACTCTTGTTGCACACTATGAAATGTCAAGCCACACTGAGTGCATCTGTTGAAGCTCAGCAGGTCAACAGTGCTTTAGCTGAACAAAACCTCAAAGCTGACTGATGACTCAATAAAATATTGCTGAATATCCAGGATGCTGAAATAGAGATCATCTTGAACAGCACAGTTGAACCTTTGGAATTTCCAGACTGAGGTGGCAGTCCTAATTACATGGAGAGAAGTTTCATTTAACTGAATAGGTCTGCTTTCTGAGGAAATGTGTGTGGGATTACATTCTGAAAGACACAGAACGGGTGAAAAAATATATCAAAATTTCAAAATAATACTTTGCAGAGCTTTTTTTTAAAAAAACACATAATTGTTTTTATTCATATCACGCCTGTTTGTTAAAACACAGAAACAAGAAGTCCAAAATGGGAGTCAAGAAACATCTGAGGAGGTCCTCCTAATACAGAAGTAATTTCCATGACAGAAGGCGTTTAAAATATTTATTTAAATACTTTCAGGCCCTAAGCTTTCTGCTAGTTTCCAGACCCTTCACCTCCCTGGCAGAACAAAGTTAAATGAAGACAATGTTCTAATATTTCACAGATTAAAACTGAGGCCATTCTATAGGATGCTCAAACAGAATTCCTACTTGTTACAATTCTTGTTTCTGAGCTGATTGTCCTCTTTTATTTTTGTAAGGCCTTGAGCACTGTCTCAGATTGTAACAATCATAAATGAGATATTGTACTGCTGCTGCAGCTGTTATAATACTACCATTGTATATGGGCTGTTGTGGGAAGGGTAGAACTACATAATCTAGAAACCAGCAAAGTAGGCAGTTGTGGGCCTATTGGAGAATATCAGTCCCCCAATTTAGACTGCAAAAATGGCATGTGAGGAAGAGTTACTGTTTTCATGACTGCTACTCTGGTCAAATTTGGAGAATCTGAAACTTCAACACATGTTTTGCACAATTTCTTACACGCTAGTAAAAACCGTGGAAGCCCTGTACCTTGTGAGTTTTGCCCAGTGTTTGGAAAATAACTTTCTGGGCCCTTGGAATCCGAGACTTGTAGTTCAACGAAGAAACTTTTCCAAGCTCAGAGTTTGTCTCTAAAATGAACAAGGTTATCACTGTGGCAAACTGTCTATGATATAATTTTATCTCCTGCTCTGTTTATCAGCCTATTTCTTGATAATGCACTGGGAGGCAAGTCGCAAGGCTACAAAATTTCATTGTATTTTTCTATATTAATATGCATAGAGTACACAATCTGGAGAGACAGATTTTTCTGTAAAACACCCCCTGAGCCCACTCAAGCAATATATGGCAAGTCTGTCTGGCATTATTCTTCCATCACATGAAACTTGCTTGAGTACCTCTTCAGTTCATGGCCTCGGCTGTGTCATTTCAGTAGCCATCTGGTTTCCAGATGCATAAGGCAAGGACATCATCTAAGAAACAATGGCATCATTTAAGTCAACTGAGCTATTCTGATCATCATCAGCTGAGGAACTGTGTTATCAGCCTCTGAACAATATTAACTAATTAGAATCCTTCTTGGATCTCTAAGGGAAAGATGGCTTGGGAGATAGCAGATAGAAGAGATCCATGACTTAAACCTGACTTGGAAGCCAGGTTAAGAACATCTGGGTAAAAATCAAGAGAGAAAGAAACAACAGATATGTCATTGTAGGGTTCTACTACAGAACCCCATCCAGACTGAGGACATAGATGAGGCTTTCCTGGAACAGATGACCACACATTCAGTAAGGAGAGATATAGTGATAATGGGGCATTTCAACTATCCTAATATTTGCTGGAAGTCAAACTCTGCTAAAAATTTAAGATCAAACAAATTCTTCACTTGCCTTGAAAATAACTGCATTGACCAGAAGATGGAAGAGGAAAGAAGGGTTTCAGCCATTTTAGATCTGATCCTAACCAACAGTGATGACCTGGTTAAAGTGGTGGAAGTAGTGGGATCCTTAGGAGGGAGTGATCATGTTCTCCTGGAGAAAGGGGAAGCCAAGCATATCAAACACACAGTATGGACTTTAGGAATGCTAATCTCATTAAACCTAAGGAAATATTGCAATCCCATGATCAGGAACACTAAAAGAAAGGGGAGTTCAGGATGGATGGGAGATTTTTAAAAGGGAAATATTAAAAGCACAACCTGAAACAGTTCCAATGAGGAGGAAAAACAGGGTGTATTTCAAGAAACCAGGATGGACGATTAAAGAACTTTCACCTGAACTATGTTTTAAAAGGGACATGAATAAGAAATGGGAAAGGGGGGAAAGCACCAAAGTTGAATAAAAAAAAATAGCTAGCATGTGTAGGAGGCCGGTTGGAAATGCTAAAGTGCAAAAGGGGCTCAGGTTTCCTGGACAAGTTAAGAACAACAGAAAGGGCATTTTTTCAATATGTTGATAGCAAAAGGAAAAAGAAGGAAATAGCAGGGCCATTTCATGGAGTAGATGGCAAAATGCTAACAGGGGACAGAGAAAAGACAGACCTATTTAATACATTATTTTCCTCAGTCTTTTCACAAAAGTAAAGGGTGCTTCACCTGAAGAAAATGGAGCAGATGACACAGTAAGGGAAATGCAGCACAGAATAGGTAAAGAGGTAGCACAGGGATACTTGGTCAATGTAAATAAATTCAAGTTTTCAGGGCCAGATGAACTGTATCCAAGAGTGTTAAAAGAACTGGCAAATGGAATCTCAGAGACACTTTGAGAACTCCTGGAGAACTGGGGAAGTCCAAGGGGACTGGAGGAAAGGCAATGTTATCCTCATTTTCAGACTAGCCTGACATCAATACTAGGAAAGATTCTAGAGTATATAATTAAACAAAAAGTCTATAAACATTTAGAAGAGAATGCCATGATCACAAAAAGTCAACATGCGGACAGCATGCTTTAGAGGAGAGACTTAGGGAGCTGGGTATGTTTAGTCTGGAGAAGTCATGGTTAAGAAGTGATAGGATAGCCCTGTTTAAATATTTCAAAGCATGTCATACTGAAGATGGAATAAGTTTGTTTTCTGTAGTTCCAAAGAACAGGGCCTGGAGCCATGGATTCAAATTACAGGAAAACAGATTCCATCTCAACATTAGGAAGAACTCTCTGACACTAAGAGCCATTTGAGAGTGAAACATGCTGCCTCAGAGAGTGGTGGAGTCTCCTTCTTTGTAGGTCTTTAAACAAAGGCTGGATGGCCATCTGTCAGGGGTGCTTTGATTGTGATTTCCTGCATGGCAGGGGATTGTATTGGATGGTCCTTGTGGTCTCTTCCAACTGTATGATTCTATTATTCTAAAAATGGCAGAAGTGTGGCCAGTAGAAAAATTGCTATAGATTACTGGATCCATCTAGTTAAAGCTGTTCAGATGTCTCTGACCCTGACATAGATTCAGTGTGTGTGTGTGTAATATTATTTATTTATTTATTTATTTATTTAAAGGGTGTATATCTTGTTTTTCTCCCAAAATGGGACTCAAGCTGGCTTACACTAATGTTAAAAGAACCATGACATCAATTACAAAAGTAAACTAAGTTTAAAACAGCTTAGTTAAAACCAGTAAAAACCATTAAAGCATTAAGACACTACACAAGTAAAATACATCCACCAAAAGCCTGCCTAAATAAATGTGATAAAGCACTGCTGGCCAAGGAAACTGAATGACCAGAAGAGTCTGTGAATATGCTGATTTGAAAAGTTTGCCTTTGTCCTCATGTTTAAATGAGAAAATGTGCCAAGATGACCCATTGGAGTGCCACACCCTCAAGCAATGATTGCATTGAAATATCTTTTTAACTCTTACTTTTATATCCCACCTCCTCCATTAAGCTCATGGTGACAGAACAGTTCTCCTCAGTGATGTAGTGGTTAATTTTGAAGCAGATCAACTGATCACAACAATCCCTATACAAACTCTAGAAATGCAGACATCCATTTTGGTCCATATCAACAAACCATCTCCAGTAATTTGTATCTTCATTAGGAGTAGATCATTTGTAGACAGTCTTAAATGGCTATTGAACTGCCCATTAAAGCCCAAGCACACCCCCAAATACTTAGCATTACAATGTATATAGTATTACAATATTTCTGGGAAAATCCACATCTCAGCTACTCTAAAGATTGCTATTAAACTCGGGGGGAACAGAGAAACCTGAAGGGAGTGTGTAACATTGTTGTCCTTGCTAATTAAAAAGCCTTTGTGTGTTGTCAATGTGATTTTTGACTTCACCTGTTTTATCCTTACAACAAATTGCAAAGCAAGTCAGGCTAAAAGACTGGCCCAAGAACAAAAATTGAGTTTCAGGGCTAAACAGGAATTAAACCTGGATCAAAGTGGGCATTAAACCTGGATCTTTCAAGTCCAACTAGTGTGCCCTCAGGGAGTTTCTGACCTAGGGCAAACCTATCACAGGATTTTCTGAGGGCTGAGAGTGTATGACTTTCCCCAGATCACGCATGGATGACCAGGGATTTGAATCCTGATCTCCAGAGTCGTGATCTAGCACTAAAACTATTAAGCCACTCTGGCTCCCTTCAAGTCCCACTCTAGCACTCTAACCATAATAGCATGCTAGGTATAAATTTGTAAAAACATCATTCTACTTTATTTCTCCTTTGTTATTAGATATTTGTCAAATACTACTGCTTAAAAACCCATATTGTTGTGTCTGAAATACAATGAAAGAATGCTACATTTAAAAGATCTATCCCCCCAGACAGTACCAACCTCAACAGAACAATAGTCACTCAAGCTGTCAAAGCTGATTTAGAGACTGAGAAAAAAGTTAGATCTGGGTTATGCCAAGCGTACAAATATCGCATTTAATAATAGCGTAAATCATGTGGCTGTTACTCTATTATAATGTCATAATGTATAATATTTTATGGCAAAGCTCACAGTCTGTTGGAAATAGACTGGTAGATTATTAATTATGTTGTTCCAGGCTGAAAGGTAAATTTCAAGAACTAAGCTATTTACAATGGCCAAGCAGAAATTTAATAATGGAGGTACAGAAAATGAAAATAGGAGTCCCGGCTAAACACTCAAATGCATAGTGCCAAATGCATACTTGGAAATCTTGCAATACCTTCTGTAGAACAGGAAATATTTAGGAATCAATCTCCCAAATCCTTCTGGATTTTGTTTTCCAAAGGCATGTTGGGTTCTTATCACCATTGTGCCATTCTTGCTATCAGATTTTTATTTTTGGTCAGATGATTTCCCCCTTTTGTGTTCACTAGTGTATAAACTTTGCAGTCCCTTGGAGTCTACACTTATCTTTGCCATGGTCCCTCATGTTTGGGTCGAACAGCATTTTCCATGAAGCATAAAGCAAAAATGGAAGCCAGAAATCTTCTGGGACTGGCAGATATATTTCTTATACCATCAGCTAATGAGAACTTCATAGCCATCAACTCTGAGCATCTTTACCAAGATGATACTCCTTAAATCCACACTTGTTTTGCAGATGCTAGAAACCTTTGCCCATAATGATCTTCTAGGAAAAATCTGAAACTCAAAACTTTCTGTACATTTACTTTTATCAATTGATGGAAGCGATAACTTTGATCCTTCTTATCTCAGGTTGACCATCATTCTCAGTAATGGATTAGGTTGGTAATCTCTGCCTGAGAGAAATCAATTTGTCGCAGTTCTAATTTTAATTATTCAATATATTTCTGCCTGTCAAAAACAACAACTCCTTGATCAGTAATCATACAAATAGTTACATAAGTTTTTTAAAAAAAAAAACAACCACATTTTTCACCTTTGAATAACTGTCTAGATGCAAAGCCATAGATTTTTGTATCTCAGGTATCCATGGGGACTATTCTACTGTTATTAATTTAACTAGACACTGGATGTCAGTGTTGCTGTTTGTGAAAAGTAAAGAAAGTCTAAACAACAAGTATTTAATAGGTGATATCCAACAGAAATCATTCCAAAAGTGTTTAAATGCTAACTTGTTTGTTATGTGTTTATCATGAGTCTTCCTATCCTAAAAGATATTGTTCTCAGTATAAATATTAAGAATCCAGTCCAGTTGTATATCTGGGCTCCACAGTCCTCCTATTGAAGCTAGGTTCATAAGAGGCTGTTGCCATGACATCCATCTCTTGAACTCGCAGACATCCGGACATCAGCAAGTTGGACTGCTCAGAAGGCTGTGAACTAAACCATTTACATAAATGAGTACCGAATTAGCATTGACATTCCATACTTAAAATAAAATAAAATAAAGTAGGCCATCCTTTTAAAAAAGGGAGATAGTTTATAGACCCATAATGTGGCTACTATGCAATAATTACAATTTTAAGCTTTCATTTAAGTACAAGGATAAATATGAATTTTCCAGGATCCTCCCCCAAAGCACCCCCCCCTAATATTCTTCTAATCATTTTGGAAGCTATCAAATCACAGAAATTAGAGACCGATTAAAGTCTTCTGTGATGATCATCATAAGCAGTGGTAAGCAAATTTACAACATTTTTTGAGAAAGTGGCCTTTACAGAAATAGGATTTTCCAGTTAATCTGTATTAGGAATTTTGAAAAAGAAAAGGAAAGGAAAGGAAAGGAAAGGGCACTCTGTGAATTGTGAAGCATGTTCTGAGCTGTAATGAGAAAAGTAATTTATTGTACAGTACAAAACCACCTGTGTCTATGCGCATTTTTATACAAACATCAAAAAGACAAGGAGGAAGAAATGTAAAATAAAATAGTGCATACTCCTTGTACTGTAGGACATCTTGTAACCGTAGTGAATCTCAAGGCTATTTCAAAGAAAGATACTTTGATTGCTGCCAGTCTACAGACATCTAGAGTGTGGCCCAAAACACATGGGCCAAATAAGTCAGCTTCCAGCCAGTGTAGGGGCATGGCATGCAGATGACGCACGCTGCCAAAGCAGCCAGAAGCTGCTCCGATGCCACGATCCTGTTCTTTGGACCGGATCAAAAAGGAGCAGATATACTCAGCCACCACTGTGGTCCCAGCCTGATCATGTCTGGAGCGGCCTCCAGCTGCTCTTTACCAGCTGTGTGCTTTTACCTCTGCTTCAGTGCATTGTGGTGCACATTTTTTGTGCCATTGCATCACCAGAAAGTACCCAAATGGTAAAATTAAGTGTATATTTGTCAATAGATTAATCTTGGTTAGTTAATTGGTTGGACATAGCTTTGGCAATGTTGTGCAATATTTTAAGTCTACTTCTGTGTATGTTCTACAAGATAAAAGTAAAAATTAGGGAGGTACATACCCCATCACAGTGCATGAAGATTAACTTGAATCACTTAACTTGCGCCTGCACTACAATAATAATCCAGGTTGACACCATGTTAACTGCCATGGCTGAATGCTATGGAATTCTGGGAGTTTTGTGAGACATTTAGCATTCTTTGTCAGAGAGCTCTGGTGCCACAATAAACTACAGTTTGTAGAATTCCATAGCAATGAGTCATGACAATTAAAGTGTTGCGTCCTCATGATGCAGCACCGAAGAAGCACCGTATAGCCGTGGCACTGTGACTAGCACGCCTTTTCCAGGGCACAAAAAGGAGCCACTTTTTGCAGCTCCTTTTCATGCCCTGAAAAGGCCAGATCAGGGGCATGGCGTGATGTTGCCATGGCCCCTAACTACCTGAAGAAAGGGCAGGTGGAAGCCGCCCCTTTGGGGCTGTTTGCACAGCCCCTTAGGTTTTCAAACCTGGTCCTAATGATGTTTACTTGGAAGTAAGCCTCGCTAAGTTCCATGTTACTTAATTCCTAACAGATATGTTTACATTTGCAACCTTTGTCTCTTTTCTGCCCACATTTCAGAGGCAATCTAATGATGCAAGGAGGAGAAAGGAATAGTGCCATTGTTTGCAGTTATGCACTATTAATCATCTTACAGATGGAATAAAATGATGTGTAGCCTTTTTTAGCAAACTGTGAAACCATGTCTCTAAGAAAATGTGAGATTTAAGCAATGATCATGTTATTGTGTTATGAAAAGCAACATATTCCTTTCATCTTACATAGCTATACATTTTTTTTTAAAGGAGCCATGGCTGACCCAAGAAACAAAAGACTTGGAGCTCCAATTAACACGCCAGTCTCTACATAACTAGCCTCCAGACAAGAAGAAAAAGAAGAAGAAACAAATCCCACTGAAAGCAAAGTTGCTTCTAATTAGAAAACCACTAGCTCCAGTTACTGGATCAAACCCACACATGAGACAGGCATCAAAGCCTCCCTAATTGGAATTTAAAGCAAACAAAATAACATAATTTCCAAGATGCTCTTTTTACACTTACCATTTTATAAAACTTCCACAGGATTTTACACTGCATCTTGAAAGTCAATTTCATGTTCATTGGAAAAGAAAAGGCAAGTTCTTTGATTGGAAGCTTAAGTATCTTTTCATATTGCCCATTCTAGTTTTAAACATTTTGCTGGGTGCACATCACACAAGAGTTGTATTTAGTTACTAATTCCCTCCTCATCTTTTCCAGCAATGTTTTTAAACAACTGTAGGAGACTTTACACAATTCATAGACTAGAGAAGTGCAAAGTTGTGGGACAAAAAAGGAATGTCCAGTGAGTGGAGGGGCCATAACCTTACTCCTATACTTGTAACAGAGGCAACTGCCCTGTTATCTACCATTAGGGATGGATAGGTCTGTCTATATCCAACCCATATAAATGATTTGTTTTCAGTCATAAATCTGTCTCATGCAATATTGGCAACATTTTTTTAAATGCACAGAGAAGCAAATCAAAATACAGTCCCATTTATTTATTTCCTATGCAACTTTTAAAACTCATCATCAAGTCAGCTTCAACTTATGGTGAATTGAAATCTAGCAAACTGAGGTCTATGGCTTTCTTTACTGAGTCAATCCTTCTGCAATATGATCTTCCTCTTTTCCTACTGCCTTCTGCTTTATTGAACATTATCAACTTTTCCAATGAATCAAGTCATCTCATGATAACTCTGAAATACAATAGCTTCAGTTTAGCCATTTTGCCTTCTAGTGAGAGTTCAAGTTTGAGGACTTATACATTTTTCATAGATAAAACTCCCCCCGTATGCCACTTTCCCTAATATTTGTTATGTTCCCATCAAATACACTGTTTGGTAAATAATAAACTGCATCATGGGATTTGGAGAAGTGGGGAAATGCGAATCACACCTTCAGGCAACTGGTTAGGCCTCCTTTGATCTATTGCTTTTGTGACTATAGGCTGATATTCACAAGTTTAACTTTCTTTCCACTCTTCTTTCTTTTGTTTTAGGTCCAGTTTGAGATCACTTTCACTGCCCTGGGTCAATGCTAGGGAATTCTGGAAACTGTAGTTTTGTGGGACACTTAACCTTTTTTGTTGGAGAGCTCTGGTGCAACAATAAATCACAATTCACAGGAGTCCTTAGCACTGAGCCAGGGTAGTTAAAACGGTCTCAAACAGGATTATTTCTGCAATGTGTTTTGGTCCTAAATTGTTTTGCTTAGAGAATGAACCCAATGAAACATGCCAGCATCTCTATTGCCAGTGCCCTCATTGCCAGGTTATTTGTAAAGTACCAGAATTGCTATGCCACCCACATTTTTTTATACTGTGTTTTGAAATATGAGCAGCCATATTAGGCTCTAGGCTAAAATGTGTGACAGGAATTTTTCCCTTTGCTGGAGTTGTAGGCAGTATTAAAGAGGTATTGTTGCCTAGTGTTACCAACTCATCCCACTGTCATCTCTGCTTATAGATTTTGTAGTGCTTGCGCTTCTAATCCTGCAAACCCTTTCTGACAGATGATAGTGGGACAAAAGAAATCAGAATGTAACTGCACAGGAAATCATGCCTCTATCATAGCAACATCAACTGCCTTAAAACCTATTGTCCAGCCATAGAGAATAAAGTCTGTCAAGCCTAAAAAAAAACCCTTAAAATAAGTATCCAATCTTTTGCGGTGTTCAACTGTTTTAAGGGCAATAATCCAGTCACAGAGAAACATGCCAAGTATCAAAGAAACTAAAACATGAGTACAGTATATACTCCACTATAAATCCACCTCATGTATAAGTCGAGGGCAGATTTTGGGACCAAACTTAAGGATCTTGATATGACCCAAGATAAGTCGAGAGTAAGAATTAGGGTCATGTAACAAAGGATCTAAAGGATGAAGTAAAGGAAGACAATGCCAAAAAAATTAACAAAATTGCAGGAGGCATAACTGTGTTATGAAGGATGGATGGATGAAAGAGTAGAGGGAAGTCAGTGCTTCCAGGAGAGATTCCAGTCTTGCCTTTCTCCAGGAGATGGTTTCTATTTTTATGAGAGTTAAGGTACAGTTTTTATGAGAGTACTTACATTGACCCATGGATAAGTCGACTCAAAGTTTTGGGGTCATTTTTTGGACTAAAATTTCTAGACTTATAGATGAGTATGTACAGTAGCTCATCTTTTGCATATTCCCATATTCGAGGAATAAATTGCTAGTTTGAAAGAGGAGAAGGAGAAGGAGATATTGTAGCATGCACGGTGCTGAGAAGTCTGGAAATAGAACTTGATTTAATGATTCCTGAAGGGACCTCTCATATTCTTTGACCTAAAATTACACGAGGCTTCACAGAGACAAGAAAAAGTTTCTAGCACCCCCTTACCCCCAAAAACCCCACTTCATCTACCCATTACTTGAACACAAATCTTTACTAGAAAGGTGTAGAACCTATGGAACTCCAGGTGTTGTTGAATTACTGATCTCACCTTGCTTCACAATCGTTTATGCTGGCTGGAGATAATGGAAATTTATGTCCAACAACATCTTAATGACTACAGGTTTCTCAACACTGCTGTACTGAATCAGAATCTCTTCTATGACGGAAATGAGTCCTTCCCCAAGCAGAAGCACAAATTCAGCAGAAAGCACAAATGTTTTCCATTTGTCTGGGGAGATTTGGGGATCTGTTTTCTACTGAGAATGGTGTTGAACAATGTATTATAAAGCTATAGGACTACCATCAGGTGATGAAACTGTTCACACTTCATTGCCTGTTTATGATGACATCAAAGTCCTTGCCGGTATATTAGCTGCTTCAGGTCAAAAAGAGGGGTGTTTATCAAACTGTTCTCTTTTTTCCTCCCTTTTATAGTGCTTTGTGCATATAACTGACATCACAACATGACTGAGGATGTTGAACATCTTTCATACATCAGCTGTCAGCATTTTGTAGGATTGAGTACAAAATTACTTTTCTCCCTTACAGTAATCACTTGAAAATTCGTAGTAGCATTTCAAGTCACAGTAAAATACATTTATTGGGGGGTGGGGGTCAAAGAAAAATGATATTCAGTGGAAACAGACATTAAATTGAGGAGGGGAATGAGTTGAAAAAATAGCTCTTGATTCATAACAAAACTGTATATGTGACAAGGCTACTCGCTTCTAAGCATGTAAACTAATCTAATCCAGAAATAGGTCCATGTTGGTATGACACAGAGACAAGGTCAAGCAGAAGTATTTGTAATAGAAACAACCCTTATCATGCCAGCTACAGAAATTCCATAGCCTTTTGAAAAGGCATGCCTTTCATATGACAACAAAGGAAAGACTAGCCAGAGAGCTCTCCACGGTGTTACTTTTTTGATATCCCTTACAAAGAACTTTTCAGTGCCACAACATGAAACTCTCTACATGAAATTATGAAACTCTCTACATGAAATCATGTCCTAAAGTCTGCAACCCTCCAGATCTAATATTTTATGTCCGTTCTGTTTCACTTCTCTGAGTAGCTGTAGCCACCCAGTCTTTATAAGGCGGGAGAAACTGATGCCCTCTTGGACTACAGCTTCCACCAGCTGTCTCCCACACATCCAATTTTTCCACATTTTCCTCCAGACCATTTCAGATCCAGGATAGACCCTTTTGTAAAAGGAATTAATCCGTAAACTGAGATTCCAGTCACTTTCTATGGGAAAAAAAGTTCTCTCCTGCATCTAAAATGGTAAAATTGACCACAAAGCCTCCAGTGAGTTGGAGAGGCATTCTGGTTGAGGGAAAATGTGGTTGTTGTTTTTTGTTTTCCTTTGGGAGTCCATTGTGGCCCTCTAGTCTTCAATCTTTCAATATTGTTTGGAAGTCTGAGGCACTCCAAATATTGTGGATTTCCCACTTTAATTAGCTCTAGCCAGCCTGGTCAGAAGAAGGAAGTTGTAGTCCCTCAAAAAATAGAGGACCAGAAATTTTCCTCCCCTAATGTAATATGGGGTGAGGTAGCTTAGTAGTTAAGATGCAGATTATGATGATTGAAAGGTAGGAAGATTGGCAGTTCGAGGCCAAGTGCCATGTGACAGAGTGAGTTCCTGTCACTAGTCCCAGCTTCTGCTAACCAAGCAGTTCAAAATCATGTAAAAGTGCAAGTAATAAAAAGGTACCATTCAGTGGGAAGGTAACATCGTTCTGTGCAGTCATGCTAGTTGCATGACCACTGGAGTCATATTCGGACAACAATGGCTCCCTCAACTTGGTAACAGAGATGAGCACCATTCCCTACAGTCAGTTCCAACTAGACATTCATTTACTTTTAATATAATATGTGAAGGAAGGAATTGCTGTAATTATTGCAAAGGAAGACAGAAAAGGAAAAGAAGAAGAAACAGTAGCCATGGTGGTGGTGGTGAAAGTGGATGTGTGATATGGTTCATCTTTAATCTGATTCCTTTTCTAACATCTCCATTGTTTTTCTCTCTGAAATTCCCTTCCTGCTATTACAATTCAAAAACAGAGAGAGAGATTCTTTTGCTCAGGCTCCTGTAAATACTGATGCTTGACTGTTTTGCATATTGCACTATGTCAGTGTGAGCTCAGCCCACTTCTCATCAGCAGCAACTGAGAAGTAAAGTACTTGAGAACCTTTTAGGCAAAAGATATTTAAATTCCATTCTTCCTTAAATTCTTGTTTCCAGTTTCTACACGTTCATTTGCCTTGTTTTTCTCTATTTTTAAATGCAGTTATGACAACTTGCATCTTTTTGTATTTTCCCTTGTTTGTGCCAGTTTCTTTTCTTTTCCTTTCTTCTCTCTCTTCTTTTTCTCCAATTTCCCCTCCTCTATTTTGTAATGAAATATTTGCCCATCATTCTGCAGTCTGCAGTAATTAAGCAACATGTTTCTGGTGTTTGATTGTTTTCACATAATAAGAACTGATTCTGGAGGGTTAAAAGGTCTTCTATAACTGGAATGATGAAAAGAAATCCATGTAGCAATTTACTTAATTGGGAATGGAGTAGTTAGTCATAATTAAAACTAAATTAAATTAAATATAATCTTTGACCTTGGCGGAGAGTAAGCCAGTAAAGAGGTGGGTATGCTTGTACTATTAATCTGTTGGTGAAAAGGCCATTGCTTATAAAAATCTAATCTTTTTATAACCATTAAAATTAACGATTTCAATCCAATATTCAGGAACCTATTACCACTAAATCTTTACAGAGTAATAAATAGTGAAAAGATGCAGTGGAGCCTTTGACCTTCAAAAATAATACTTTAAGATTTGTAGGCTGAATTGTTATAGCTCTCTCTTTTAAAAACCATAGTGAAGATCCAAAAAAGAAAAAAGAAAAGAAAAGAAAATCAATATTTAGGAATAATTCTAAAGGAATTCACATTAATTCCCTCCATTTTGAAATGGACAATGGTTTCCATGAAATATGTCACACATTAATTTGTACATCATCTCTTATCACTCCTGAACATGAACAACAAATTGTATATTTTCGACAACTATGCCCCCCCCCCCTCCGCAACATTCAGAAATATACATCAGGACATTCATCTCACCCTCTCCAAGAGGCACTCAGCTTTAAAATCTATAATATCATGCTAGGAAAGGGAGAAAGGAGTGAGAAAGGAGGAGCCGTACTTCGGTAAAATATCCCCAACATATGTATGCAAGCCTATGTATATGCATAGCAAAAATCCTTAATCCAGGACCATTATTTGAAGTCACTCAAAATACAAACAAGCTGCAGACTCCCCACTGTGTGCCTTTCCTTCTCACTTTGTCTTGAACCTGGGCAGTCAGTCACCTTGTCATGCATCAGAAGCGACTTGAAGCAACACAACAACAAAAGTGAGACTATCACATGGTTTTCTGGGGCTAAGAGTGTGTGATTCATCCAAGATCACCCAACAGGTTTATATGGCTGAGCAGATATCTGAAGCCCCATCTCCAGAGTCCTAGTCCTATGCTAGCATTATTTCTATGCTCCATATTCCACCATTACACCATGCTGGCTCACAACTGGACTAACATGACCCCTATTAAAGTGCTGTTACCCCCACTTTTGCTTCTGCTCTAGGCTAAGGCAATTCATCTTATTTTTGGATTATATAGACCTTATACTTTGGGGACCAGAAGCAGCCTCTGTGCTATGTAAATAGCTCTCTGCTCTGTATGAACTAACTGTATCTTTCAATTTCAGCCAAAAGTTAGGAAATTTATTTCAATATGTTTAGCTGAAGTGTACATTTCTTTTTCTTCCCTGGCAAGCCCCCTGTGAGCTTCCCTTGCAGTGAGCAACTCTTTCTATTTTGCTTTTGTCTTTCCAATTTATATTCTATAAAATATTTTAAATTTTTATGAGATTTCTCCCCCACTCATTAACATAACAAGAAAAATGCATAAGAGTGTATAAATGTGACAAGTGCATTTTATCCTAACTGCCAAGACAGAGGATACATGAATGAATGCAGAACAATTGTTGAATAGCCAAAATGATGCTGTTAAAATTCTGCAAGGCCTTGCAGAAAAATAATGGCATTAGCGTGACTCACAAAACTCCAAGTCTTTTGTAGAAGCCATTATAAAATGCAAACAGTTGTGAATCTTACACATCTCGAAATCTTTACCCATCAGTCTGCCACAGATATATTTCATTATCTCCCTGCCACTCCTTCCCTATAAATCTTCTTTGAAAAATGATTAATCTGTTTAGGCCTTGAGGTTATTATCATTTAAAAAAACAAATATTGTGATTTAAAATTTAAACATATTGAATAATTTACTAACCTTACTTTTTTTAGCATTGTGCTGCTTCTCAGTTCAGATCACCATTTGAAGAAGCATCAGGTGAATGAACACAAGCGAATATCACCCAGTGGAAAGAAAGACCTGGTTCTCCCTACCCCTGGAATGAAGAAGACAATATATGAACTAAATAAGCAATAGCTTTATTTACTTGAAAATTCTCAGAGGGGGTCACATCATTTTAGCAAAGGGCTAAAACATTCTTACCAGGTAATTTCTGAGAGCATACTTCTCTCATTTTCTAAATAAGGGACTGTCTTGTTGTGAAGCAAAACAAGCCAACAGGTTCAACCAGTAGAGATGGTGTATTCAAGCTGGCTCAGAGTTCTGCTGAACCTATCATAGGGTTTTCTTGACAAGATTTATTCAGAGGTGTTTTGCCATTGCCTTCCTCTGAGGCTGAGAGAGTTTGACTTTCCTAAGGTGACCCAGTGGCTTTCCATGGCAGAGTGGGGATTGTCAACCTACTTTCCAGGAGTCGTAGTCCAACATTCAAGTTGCCGTGTCACACTGGCTCCCTATACTGGGATAGCTTCCCAGCTATCCCTTCTGGGGTCTGTGTGTTCCCTTTTTCAGGAGGCTGTATATATCAAATCTATCCTTATGCATGCTAAACCAAACTGCTGCCTCAAATGTGACTGAGAGTGTACTTGCTTACATATTTGCAAAGGACCAGCATTAGGGATGTCTAATTGTGTTAAGGCAGGGACAGACTATCTAGGCTGCATCTATATGGCAGAATTAAAGTAGTTTGACTCTTTAACCGCCATGGCTCAATACTATGGAATTTTGGGATTTGTAGTTTTGTAAGATATTTAGCCTTCTCTGTCAGTGAGCTCTTGTGCCACAACAAACTACAGATCCCAGAATTCCATAGGATGGAGCTATGGCAGTTAAAGCGGTGTTAAACTGAATTAATTCTGAAGTGTGGCAGCAGCCCTGCTGCATTCAAGATATTTTGGATTACACCCCTGGATGCTTTGGACAATATAATTCCTCACCATTGGTCAAGCTGACTGTAACTAAAGGATGTTGTTATCGTAAACATCTAGAGGGAACCAAATTGCCTATCCCCTGGTCTAAGGCATGCTGCCAGGAATCTTGGGACTGGAGCCAAAGATGTAAGAAAAGTATAATGCTACCAACATAGTTTGAAGCCTGTGTTCAGTTCCTAGTTAACTATCTCATACATGTACTCATATTACCCATATGAATGCACACAAGTCACATACAGCCGCTTCTGTGAGGCTCAGAGCATGTGGCTTGCCCAAAACCAGTGGGTTTCATGGCTGAGTGGGAAATCAAACCCTGCTCTCCAAAGTTGTAATCCAAACTCTCAGACCACTATGCCACACTCTCTCTGTGTGGTTTGGAAATACCAAGACGAAATAATGGCAGGTCTGCGGTATGTAGAAGAAAGCTGCAGGTGCATTTGTTCTTCACACAACATGTATACAACTCAAATACCACAGGCAGAGATATGCTCTGTCACCTCAAGCACGACAGTTTTCAATTTAAGTAGTGTGCAGTTTTTCACTTTTCATGATGTGGAACCTCCAGTAACAAAATGGTGCAAGGTATTTTTCTTCCTAACGGTAGTACTTCTCTACAGCACTCAACCAACCTTTCCCTCTGTGCACAGCATTCCATCACCACCCCTTCCCCATTTCCCCACATTCCCCCTTTTCTAGAGGAAACACAACACTTTGTAGCTACTACACGTGCTCGGGCCCCATTGGGCTGCTTAGGACTGTTAATGTCCCCCCCCCCCCCTTACATGTTTGGTCTTGAAACATTATGTTGTAATGTGCAAAGCATGGGATCTCTCTGAGTGTGCTGACTCCTTCCTTTTGCTTTAAGATGATCTCATTTTGGCCCCAAGCTTGTGGGAATTGTAAGGCCTTCTAGATATTGTTGAACTACAACTCCAGCGTTCTTTGCTACTGGCCAGGCTGGCTAGGGCTACTGACAGTTGAAATCCAGCAATATTTGGAGGATTATATAATCCTCCCTGCTGTATTAGAGGGAGCAATGAGCAATGACAGTGAAAGATGAACACACACGTTTGAATTTGCTCTCACAGGCCAGTGAACACAAATATTGACAGTACTCAGGGACACCAAGTCCTTCGGTATTGCATATTCCACTCCAAACACAACTTTTGAATAAATGACATGATTTATAAAACAAGGCAAAATCATTTGTGCTCTAATACCTTGACCTTCTCCCTCATACATGTATCTCACCAACTAATTCCTGAGTCAACTAGGTATCATCTGATTTGCTCAAGCATGTATTTCTGAAAGATAGCAGCCCCAGTTTTAAAGCCATCAAAGAATAAGAGAACTGCCATATTTCTTAATCCATTGTTCCAGTGATTACTTACCCCAGTCACAAGCACTGTTTTTATGTGCAGTGTGTGTTTATAGGGAAGGGGGAATGACTGAGACAAGTGCCATTTGAGGAGGAGGATAAGGGTTGGGATGAAAGGTATTTTTAAAATAATAATAATGATATAGAAAGAAAACTAAAGTTTCCCATAAGGTTTTAAAGATAGAAGCAACATATCAAGCTAGAATAAGTGCACATCATGCAATTAGATGCACACTGTGTAAGCTATCATATATAACACATTTGGGAATTTTTTACTATCCTTAGAAGTAGGGATAGGCAAGACATTTGTTTGGTCTGTATTGTGGTATAGAAATAGCCATTTCAGGCACTCCAAACTTGCCAATGGAATGGAATGCACATTTCCTCAGAAACGCTTGGACTGTGTAGACAGATTTAATTAATATTAATCTCTAGTAATCTCTAGTTCCTCCAGCATGACTATATGGTCAACTTCTACCACAAGCTATGCTGGGTGACCTAGAGATACCTAAAGAGAATACAACCAAAACAATAATGCTTCTTGTCTACCTTTCTCCCTCAGCTTTCAGAGATAGAACTGACACTATGAAACAAATCCCCAAATATAAAAACATTATTCATCTCTGAGGTCAGAGAAAAGTCTGGAGGGCATGAAGATCTTAAAACTAGGTAGAGGTAAGTAGATTCATCTCAAAGAGTATCATTTTCCTATTTGGTTTTGATATTTCATTTCATAATGCATTATGTGTGTAGAAAATCAGTGTTTAACACAATATAATTAACTGCCTGAAGAGGAGGGAATGCAGGGACAGCAGAGAGACTAAATAATGTTGATGAAAGCATTTTCAAATATGTTTAGTGCCCCGTTTGTTCAAGAGACTATGGCACTCTTTCCACTACGTCTGAGTAAGCAAAACACTGCACCAAATTACTTGTCTCTGTGGTGATGGCACTGTTAACTTTCTCCCCACACACTCAGTAGAGAGAACGTTTTCTTTTAAAACACAATGTACAAAACTTACAAAGTCAGGAGGTTCCACAAAGTTAATGAGAAAAGACAACTTCTGAGATTTGCTTTCTAGAGCTTTGCCTTAGTTAGACCTAATAATATTGGGCAATTGGGTATAGTCACTTAGATCATTCCCATTATGATGCAGCAAAATAATCTACACATATCCTAAAGCACATTTATGAGGTACAATTGCGGTGGCGGGGGGGGGGGGATACAAGTAATATTTACTATGGCTCTCAACTTTGTAAATCTTATCCAATTAAATTTCTTTGGCCATGCCTAATATTCTCCCACAACATAGAACTGCACAAGTAGATCCATTAATGTGTCTGCTCATATCATCTTCCTCGCCCTGCTTCCATACTCTAGGCAATAGCAAAGGTGCATAAAGCAAATTGAGAAAAATGGAAGGTGGCCTTCTTAACTTTCACTTGGAATAGAGAGTCCCAGGTTGTGACAGTATCCTATGAATCACAGTATCAGAGTTTTTGAAAAAGCAGTATCAGAGATCCAGGAAAAGATCCACTCCTATTTTGTGTAGTTTGGGGCTGCCTTAGACAGCCCTGGCATAAGCTACGGGCATCTTCTGAATGTATTGCATTTTATTGTTTTTAAACACATTATTTAATTCTAGTTTTAATGTTGGGGAGGGGGTTGGGAAGGGAACATTTAGTATTTTATTGTATTTTACTGTTGTAACCATTATTATTATTATTATTATTATTATTATTATTATTAGTTGTTTCTGAACATGTGAGGTTGATCTGTTTTCTGCTTAATAATAATAATAATAATAATAATAATAATAATAATTGATTGATTTATAGCCCGACCAATCACACGGAATCAGAGTGGGTAACAACAGTGAAGAATACATCAGAATTATAGTAAAATTCAAAATTAAACCCATTCCCTACCCCCTATCCCAAATACACCACTAAGGGCCTGAACAGAGTGGCCAGAAAAGCTGCCTTCTGGGTGACTTGGGGGCATAGCAATTTGATGGTGCATGCCCCAAGCCACCCAGAAGCCACCCAGCCTCTACAATTAGCTAAAAACTGAGGAGAAATTGGGTGGACATGAAGAGGTGCCAACGACAGTCATTGATATTTGTATTCAGGGAGGGGAAGGTTGCAACTTAGTATGCAACTGACATATCTCAGCGTTGACCTTGCTTAGCTAGTCGTGACATCTTAAGGAGACAGAGGAAGTATGGGGCTGTACATACAGGTAGCAAAATGCCACCCCTCTTTGTTTCATATTGTTCCTGGAGAAGCTTCTTCCTAGTTGCATATCATTCCCACACAGTTTGGCTGCTCCGGGAACAATATTGCAGTGGCATAAGGGCTGCGATGGAGCCCTATGATGCCGCTTCCTGTGTGCCACATGTGTATGCTATGTATCACGTATGTCATCATGGCAGCCCCTGTATGGATGGGAAGCTGGTATGATGGTGGCGGCAGCACGTTCTAGGGTTCCGGAGCATGCGGTTGCTGTGCACTCTGTAATGTATCAGTGCCGCCATGCCGCTTTCTGCCTGGGTGTACCAGGCCTTTATCTCT
Organism: Sceloporus undulatus; assembly: GCF_019175285.1. Lineage (NCBI taxonomy): Eukaryota > Metazoa > Chordata > Lepidosauria > Squamata > Phrynosomatidae > Sceloporus > Sceloporus undulatus. Next base: position 139,302,351 of record NC_056522.1, read on the forward strand.
AAAGCAAAAACAATAGAAATGTGTGGACTGATTTTGATGATGTTGAAATGGGGTTCTATAAAGATATTCTCCCAAATGTGATTCTATGAAGCGATTTTTAAATTGTGGGTCAGTTGTAGCCCATAAAGTTGATATATCCAGTGCACAGTTTTAGGTTTGCCTTCAGGCCTGGGATTTATTTTTACCAAGGCAAGCAGGTTTAGAAACCCACCTTGGAAACTATATGTCCTAGAGCATGTTCGGTAATTTCTTCTCAGTGGATGTATTTCCCTGTCTTTTGAATGAAGATGCTTAACATTATCCTATTCAGTAAGAAAATCCTATCTTCTGCAAGCCCAGAGCAGAACAAGGGATCTTCTAAGTCTCTCAACGGCTGACATGATCTTGAACTATTGTGGTATCTGCCAAAGCACATGGTTGCCTCAGTGCTACTGATGCAAATTAATATTATTAACACCAGTGGGATACAATGTTTCATTTCCTGTAGGATTTTGCTTATGCCTATGCAGATTTCATCATCAGAAAATAAGACAGGAACTGACATTCCCGGCATCGCCACAGTAATTTTGCACATTTATGAAGTCTTCATTTCACCCCTGCATAATAAGCTTCCTGAATACATAACCATGATAGAGATACCTTAACAACCTTGTCATTTCAATTTTTCACACATTTCCTTTGTGTGTGTCCTCTATCTCAGTGAAGTTTCAACTCATTAGGCAACTGCCATAAGCTATTAGTCTGTAAGTAACATTGTTCAGCAATCATTCATATGTGTGTGTGCGCACACGCGAGTGTGTGCACGCGTGTGTGTGTAATGAATGATCAGAAACTAGAAGGAAAACTTTCAATTACTTCCTGTTTCTTTGACATTTAAGATATTTCACATAACTAGAGTAGAAATGCAACCCTCATTCTTCACAAAAAGGGTGCTCATAAGAACCACAGTCATATCACTTGTCACCATGAGAGGTAAATTTGCCCATGCCTGTTTCCTCTCTCATCTTCCAAACAGTTTAGAAAGAAACTGAAAGGGACAGCCAGCATTAAAGATGTAAGATCTTATTTATCTGCAGAGTATAGTAACTGGGAATTTATGCACCAAATTAGAATGGCTCTTTCTTTCAAGACTAGATACTGTATATAAGAATGGATTTCTTTGTCATCTGTGCCATCTTAATGGCCAATGGGGCAAACATCAGCTCCTGTGACCATAAAGCAGACTTAAGCTGTCTGGCTGTCTTCAGTTTGTTAGGAAACAACTGACTTCTTCTTTATTAATAATGTTCAGATGTTTTTATCAGTTTTATGGGCTGAGGATGCATTCCAACTGCCAGTTGTAGGCTGGTGGCTTCCTTTCTGGTGGAGTCATGCATATGCTCTGGATTTTAGTCCGAACCTGACAGGAGCTGACTGTGGTGTAGTTATTGGGGACAAATGAGAGTTTTTCCCTCAATATAAAAATTCTGCCTCCTTCCTCAGTTTTCCTTTGGACTCCAGTTTGGAGTAACTTTAAATTTCAGTCAAGCATTTAGAAATATAATATAGGCATTCAAAGAAATGGAAGAGGCCAAGGGACTGAGGGAATGTGAACATAGCAAATATAAAAGGGTAGTATGTCTCACTCTCTGGAACACTGGAAATTTAGGAGTGGGAAAAATTTTATGGGTGGGGGTGGAAATAGCATTTAAATTGGGAGGGGGTGTCCTTATTTTGCCTCCTCCTACCAGCTACATCTGTCAAGGACTGCCCCACTCCCTTCAGTCCACTGAACAAGTCTTCAATATTTTAGCAGCAAAAGTTTATTTCAGTAACCAAAGAAGTTAATAGTATGACACCTATAGACAAAACTATCATAATCCCCACTTGCAAGCACAGGCCAAGCAGTGCACCAACTCTGTAGGTTTGTGTGCTTTCTCTTATTTACCCATAAACCAAAACATACTTACACGCAATCTTGTTCCCCTCCCACCCACCTCCCACACTTTCCTTTCAGCTCTTTCAAGCTTCTCACAAGACTGGCCTTGGTGAATATAGGACATTTAAGAAAAATGGAAGACCTTAAATGTCCTACATTTTGGGTTAAATTTTATCCTAAAATTGTCCTATATTTTGGTCTAAATTTTGTCCTACATTTTGTCCCGGTTTTTAGTAGAGAATTATGGCAACCCTAATTCCAATGTAAGTTGTAATCAGAACTATAATGGGCTTTCTAGTTTCTTCTATTTTGGTGTGTATTCTGTTATGTTCTCTTCATACCATGAAACCCACTGGGTGATATTGGGCAAGTCACACTCTCTCAGCCTCAGGAGTAGGCAATGGCAAGCCCCCTCTGAACAAATCTTGCCAAGAAAACCCTATGATAGAGTCACTTAGGGTCACCATAAGTAGGAAACTACTTGAAGGGCAGCACACAACAACAAAAGAAGCTACATAATGAAACCAACTGAATTTTAACCTCTAAATAAGCTGGGGACCAAACCAGAATTCACAAAATGTATGCAATGTTCAACAACATTACAAAATCTGGCAATGAAAACCAGGATTTTCTCACAACAGTGAACCCAGCAGTTGAAGTACGAAAGAACTGCTGGTTGCAGCTGAGAATGCATGGAGCAATACAACTGGCTCCAAACCAGCTAAGCATAAATCTTGATGCCTGTAGTGGCATCACTGGAGGTTGGAGCAGGGGAGTACAGACTTTACGAGATGACACCATCAAAGGAAGTGACACCAGGAAGCAGCAGTGAGGTGTCTCAAGGCCCCTTCCACAGGAAAAAAAAAAAAAGAACTCTTCTTGGTGTGCCACCCAATTTGGAAGTGTGAGGATGGGGTGAAGCCATTGACCTTTCTCTTTGTTCCCCTCTCCCACAGTCTACCTCTCCTGATCTGAGGAAGTAGATTTTAGTCTATGAAGGCTCATGCTACCAACTTCTTTCTTTCAGTTAATCTCAAAGGTGCTTCAAGATCTCTCTACATACTGATTCTATAGATCAGTGGTTCTCAACCTTCCTAATGCCACGACCCTTTAATACAGTTCCTCATTTTGTGGTAACACCCAACCATAAAATTATTTCTGTTGCTATTTCATAACTGTAATTAAAAATATGTGTTTTCTGATGGTCTTAGGTGACCCCTGTGAAAGGGTCGTTCGCCCCCCCCCAAAGGAGTCATGAGTCGCGACCCACAGGTTGAGAACCAATGCTATAGATGAACACAATTATATCTTTGAATTTTACTCTCCTAATCTATTTGGGGCCTTTACATGATTGCCCTCTCTCTCAA
>NC_056522.1:139305735-139318722 GCF_019175285.1 Sceloporus undulatus
ATTGAGTAGCCCAAGGGCCGTTTCAAAATACTAGTAACATAATAAAAAGCAGTATTCTTTACAGATATGGGAGTAAAGCAAATACAACTCATGGCATGCAGCTTTGCACACATGTTTAAAAAATATACACACTTATTCAGGCCTTCCTGTTTTGTCCATCCTAACTTTTAATTCATGGACCAAATTAAAAACATTTGTTCATTTGTGTATTGTGCATTTGTGTCTTGCATACGCTTTATATTTTATTGATGCAGATTGCTTTGGAAATATTTGTTTTAAGAAGTATATAGCTATTTCTAAATAATTAACACATACAAAATGTAATAAAATCTGGAACTATGGAGCAAAAGAATGCAAGTATTTCTCACTCTTAAAAAGGGATGGATGGAACTGTCAAGCCTGATCTCATTGACTCTGATGAGATCATTTTTCCATTGTCAGACTCATTATGTCAATGTAGTATTTTTGACCCCATGCAGAAATCTTTGCACACTTCTATGGTAAAGAACTGGCAAAATAGATTGATCAAAGTATTTACTCAGGCACAGTCTGGAAAATGGCGGGGACCTGCCTGAGGAGCAGATATAAAAAGGGAAAGTGTGCTAAGCCTGCTGAGATAGAAAGGTGTTTTTAAAAGTGCCAGAAGGTGCAGTTAGATATAGGAGTTTAGCTAAATGGGACCCATACTCCCAATTCAGTGAAAAGAATTTTTAGAGGACAAGAAAAATCCAGAAGTAATAACGGATTATGTTCTGTGTGAATTAAGTTGGTGAGATGTTGTAAACATAGTAAATTTGTAACAACTGAAGTACCTTGTATGCTGTAACCACAAACTTGAGAAACATCCACCAAGAAAGATATTATCATAAACTCTGAATCTAAATAAAGTTATTTTTGTTCTTCAAGTTCAACAAGGACTGGCCTGAAGTAATTTTACCAATAACAACAAACATGCTACCAAGAGTAGTAAGAACAAAGAATAAAAAAGACACTTCAGTTAGTGGTGGGATTGCTGTCACATATTAATTGGTGCCAAGTGGTGGAATCGGAAAGATCCATTGTGGTGGCATCTGTGAGATCCAGTGTGGTCTCCATAACTTCTGTGTGCATTTCATCTCCTAAATGTACACATTTTTGTGTGCATTCTTTTCCATTGCACAGAGTTTTGTGCCAAGTGCACATATTTTTTTGGAATTGCAAGCCTAGAAATAAATGCATATTTTACCATCTAGATAAATACTCTATTCAGATTAATAATAATAATAATAATAATAATAATAATCAATCAGGTAATTTCCCCCCTTAAATCTAGCAGAAAAAGAAACACCAATACTGTAAATGGGAATGAAGACATAATGGCTGATATGTGTGCTTCTGCAATACTATCATGAGTCAGATTTGCACCCTTTCATCTTGATTTTAACTTACTTTAACTTCACAACTCAAAGTAGATTAAGAAGTTAATATCTAGAGCTAAGCCATTGTCCATGGATTTGTCCTCTAAGCTATTGGTTCATTTGTTTCAGCACACAGGTGAATGTGCCCCCCTCCCACACTGCTAAATCTGTGGAACTGAAACACATTTTTAAAAGAAAACCTGGCATTGAAAAACTGAAAAGGTACATAGGTTGTACATGAATCACAATTAATTTGGGGTTGTAGCTCTAGAATTGTTGGCCTCTTTACCTGGAATAACCTCAGTGAACTTCATTTTGCTCATTCAAAGTTTAATTATGAGCCTTGACAAAATAGCAGTCAGTTTTCTTCCAACATTTTTTTTTAATGGCATGTAATTTTAGTTGCATGTCTGATCCTCTAGCAACATATTTCAAGAGTGCAGCTTCATTTTTGTCCTTTCCTTTCTTGGCCAGGTGTAATATTATGTGTAATGGAATAAAAGCCTGTAAAAATCTAAAATATGGCTTAAATGCAGAGGATGACATTGATAAATAGAGTGGATTTATGTGCTGCATTGCAGGGGCAGCTCTTTTGATTCTGCTCTGGGATAGCACATTCACACTGTTCGTTTTTCCCTGAAATCCCTAGACTCATAAACAGCCTGTCTTAAATGTAGGGTTTATTCACCCATTCCTCAGTTTTTCACTGATGAAATGATATTCATTTGCAGACAAGCTTCAGAAATCTCATTGTACTCTGAGGAAATGTGTTCATAGCTTTCAGTAGAAATCGAAGCAAACTAAATTATCAGTTAAGATGGACATTTTGTTTATTCTTTTAAAGGGAGCAGGTAAATTAATTGAATATATATTTATAAGTTACTTGATTGACTATGTTGACATTTCAGTATTAATTTAATTCCATAATTATTATCTAATCTACTCGTACACAAGTTGAGGGCAGGTTTGGGGGCCAACATTATGGGCTTTGACATGACCTGGGGAAAAGTCAAGGGTATGTAGGGGCATGCAATGAAGGATGTAGAGGATGAAGCAAAGAAAAATGATGGCAGAAATCTTATACATTTCCAGTAGGCATGACTTTTTATGCTCACCTTAAAGCCTGGATGGATGAGGATGGATCTATAATAAATGGTGGCTGTGAGATGTGGGGAAGGGAACTGATCAGGTTCTGGCAGAGCTAAGAAAGCATGCATATATCAAAAAGGATGCAAAGACAAGAGTTAAGGGACAGTACTAACATTTATCAAAAAGAGAGCCAAACCTCTCTTTAAGTAGAGCAGTGAAAGGCAAAAGCTTAGCCTGACCTAGGAGGATCTAAAATAAGCATTGATCTCCCTCCCTCCCAGAGCTGTTTTGAGTGGATGTTCCAAAGAGTCACTGGCACCATTGCTATTTAAACTGCCCCACATTGAAAAAGGTCAGAAGTGACGCCATGGTGGAGAGAGTAGAGGAGGTTGGTGCTTGATTTAGGTTCTCTTGGGATGGACTAAGCTCTCACCTTTCTCCGCTCTGCTAACAGAAGGGGATGGTGCATTTTTTAAATATACTATACAGTGCTTTCATTGACCCATGGATAAATTGACCCAAGCGTTTTAGGTTGATTTTTGATTTAAAATTTGTAGTGGTTAAGATGCCAATTCTGATGATCGGACGATCGGAAGGTTGGCAGTTCAAGGCCTGAGTGCTGTATGATGGGGTGAGCTCCTGTTACTAGTCCCAGCTTCTGCCAACCTAGCAGTTCAAAAGCATGCAAATGCAAGTAGATAAATAGGTACCACTTCGGTGGAAAGGTAATAGCATTTGGTGCAGCCATGCTGGCCACATGACCACTACGAGTCCTCAGAAAACGCTGGCTCTTTGGCTTAGTAACAGAGATGAGCACCACCCCCTACAGTCAGTTATCCCTAGACATTCATGTCAAGGGACTACCTGTGCCTCTACGTTTCTATGAGTATATACAGTAATTAATTACATGAGATAACAGCCCTAAAGAGGCAATAAATCTTATTCTTCATCAAGGTTTTTACTTCTTGTACTATATAGTTTCTCAGGATTCAAGCTGTAGTGCCTCCTTGGGATAGAAGAATTATAAGGTGTAAATGACAATATCAAATCCTTTTACTCAAGTGATAATCCTCATTTCTGCATTGTACACTGGACAGAGGTTATCCATCTGTTCCAGGAAACTGAGTTTTGAAGCTCTTAACCCTGGAGGTTTTGCTAGTACTACATGGAGACCAGTAAGCTATGGAAATGGGTGGTAAAGATATATGGCTGAAAGGGAAGGGAGAAAGAGGATGCACATGAAGTGTTTTTGTTGGAGTGAATGAGAAATATAGTTTTCAAAAATTAATGTAGCTATATCCTCTCTCCCTGAGATCAAAGCAGAAATGGGGGAAGTATAATCATAGATGACATTTTTCAGTTTTGTTCAGGCAAGGTTTTATGATATTTAATATAAATGTGAGTTAATTTTTCCTCAACCTCTTCTAATGGAAATGAAATTGGATGGATGTCTTAGCTTATTAATAATTACAAAATGGATCTCTGGCTTTGAGGAATCTAATAAGATCACCAATCCATCTGCACAATAGTTTGGAAAAATCCTTTAACAGTTCAGTTTCATATATTTTTACTCAGACGTAATCTTGTACATCAAGATTGGAATTGTGTGTTCCTTCAAATGTTGTTGGAGTTCAATTCCCAGCATGCCTCACCATTTATGTTGGCTAGGGCTGCTGAGGCATGCATTCCAACAATATATGGAGGGTCATATTAATCTTGGTACTGGTGTATTAGATTGCAGCTTAAATCACAGAGGTCACCTTGCCTCTTGCTTGTTCTCTGAAGTTCCATATTTATTGGTGCATTCATAATTTCAATCTATTTAAGTACATGCTTTTCCAAATCTCTCATTAAAATATGGAGCAGAACTGATGACAACATGGAAACTACATTGGGAATGACACTGAGCTGCCTATAGGAAAATTATTCAGGATGCTCTTCAATGTTTTAAAGTATACATAAACATATAGGCCTCAGCCCTAGTCTTAATCCCAAATAGAGGAGAGTCATTGAATTAATTGGATTTACTTATGTTTTGACTCACCATCCAACCATTGATTCTCTGATTATCCTCTAACTGGGACTAACCAACAGGATTCCACACATAAGTGTGATCAGATGGAAATTTTAAACCTTTGGTATCTTATTTATGTAAGTATTTCTGTATCACTTCCCAGTTCACAAGGGAACAAGTAAAAACCAATGAAAATACAAAGATAAAACATTTTTAAAAATACATTAAATTACTCTTTAAAAACTCTTAAATGCAGTCTAAAACAATCCTATTGATTTTGAAGAAGAATAATGGTCCAAACTGGGAGTTGGAGGTATATATGACATCATCTGACTATGCTTATTTTATTTATTCATCTATTTATTTAAAAAAACCTCTCTGACATGTGTGATCAAATTTCTATTTATACATTTACATTTAATTAATCTACACAACAGTAAATAAATCCTTCCTCTACTTGTCTAAATGGTTTTATTGATTAACATACAAGAGACCATATTATTTATGCTTTAATTAGCAGCTGCATAGTTAATAGTTTGTTATTGCCTGTGTATCTGTTCACAAACATTAGCTAATTCCCTAATCTATTAACACATTCTACAAGTCCATGATTGCTTTATCACATAATTGCTCATTAAAGTCAGTAAATATTAACAAATCCTTGGCTCAATCATTCATCAAAACATGGTTTTGCACTCCATAAACATTGTATTCAGATGTGCCCTTCACTTTTCTAAGATAAAAGTTAGGACTGAAAGCCCCAGAATTCCTTGCATACAGTGATTGTAGATCATAGCAAGAAAGACTTCCAAAAATAAAGGATTTCCCCCCTTTGCAATAGTATCAGTGGCTCTATTGGTCCTGCTCTACAAACAAAACCTAGCAAGTTGGGGATTAGATTCTATTTTTCCCCAATACCAGCAATAAATACTTTAGTTCTTGCTTTAGCTTTCCAGAAAACAATGGTATTGCTAGACAAACCTCCGTGAATTGTTAGCTGAAGTGTTGACTTTAAAGAACAATGGCAGAGGAGTTAGACAGGCAACTGGTCTAATGCAGCTAAAGTACTTATGTGTGTGTAAGAAAACTTTTTATTCTGATTGCAGAAGGGAGGTTCTCCTTCTTGGAACATGAAGAATCTGGGAAAAAGCAGTGCTTGCTTGTATGATCCCTTCATTGACAGCAAGCACATGGTGTTGTGCAAAAAAACACCTCCTCACGAACTCCCATAACAGTGTGCTGGCAGGGACAGGGAACTGCTACAACTACCCTTCCATAACATCACCACTGAGGAAAACAACAACCACACAACATCTTGACCAATGCAGGGCTATGACTAACAGTGTCATTTTTTTTCTTTCTCCTGTATCATTTTTAATGCCTTTGCTTGATGAAGAAGCCAGTGGAGCTTTGAATGCTTGCAACATGTATAATGTGCATTTTGGTTGGTCCAATAAAGGTATCACTGTTTTATGGATCTTGGGTAATACTGTACCTTGCTATAGGGCCAACATGGCTACCCCTAGATGCCCTTTTCTCAGCCTGCTTGGGAGTTATCTCCATGCACAGGATGAGGGTGTTGTCAGTGCTGGCCATGTAGCAAAGTATAGTATCGTCCAAAAACCACAAACCAGTGATGCCTTTATTGGGCCAATGAAAATGAACATTATACATGTTGAAGGTTTGTTGAGGGTGACAATAGCCCTGCATGGGCTTTACAAGATATGGCAATGGAATGTGCATCCACTCTGTCCATACTATACATGCAGAATGGTTTTGATGGAGTGACTCTGTGAAAAGAAAATAGGTGATTGGTCATGCAGCCAGGTATGTATACCAAGGTGGAACAGAAAGAAATGAGATCCCAATAAGCCTTCTTGGTGTCTAAAAACACAGCACTGTGTGTGAGTGTGAATGCTTGTCCCTTCTATAGTCTTTATGCCATTTGGCAGAGGATGGAAATATGTTAGAGACTGGAAAATGACTTTGAAGAAGCATGTATATAATGACATGCCAAAACCATCCTTTATGGACCTGTGATATAATGATGTTCTAGGAACCAATTACAAGTCAGTTATGGATGGTTTCAGCATGTCATTACATTCATTCTTCTTAAAAGTCATTTTCTAAGCTCTGAAATATGGTACACCCATCTCTCATGCAGAATTTTTCTTTAGCAAAGTGATACATCAGAGGCACATTGGCATGCACTATGTTAATGTATGTTGTGTTCATGGAACTGTATGGGGTAGTAAGGTGCTCTTTTAATCCCCTTGGCATACTCCAAGTTATCTTCTCCCATCTAATTGTCCTCTCTAGTTGTCTTCTGTAGATGTTTTCTTGACAGGAAAAAAAACCCCAACTTTACTGATAAGTTGTTCTATGAAAGCAGGCTTCCATATATAAGCAAAACTATTTCTGCACTATTCAACCACTATGGGAGTTTTAGAATTCAATTAGTATAGAAACCTTTTCTAGGAAAGATCATTAAGCAGTTCTCCCTGTGGATGAAGTATAACTAACCTTTGCCTACCTCAAAATCACAGGAGTTGAAATGCCTTTCAAATGCAAAGTCAACAGGTGCGGCAGAATCCCAAGCAAAGCTTCAACTGTGAACTGCAAGTAAGAGTGACAGAATACAGAGGGGAGAATGTATTCAGTTTCACTACCCTAATTTAGAGTTCAAAGGCACTTCTGAATTTAGAGATCAAAGATGAGGTTTAACCTTTCAATACTTTGCAGGGATGGCTGTAATTAAAGAATGATTTTAATTGTCAAACTTTGAAATATCAGAACTTCTACCATTTTTTGCTTTTGAGTTCTTTAAATTCTCCCACCCTGTTTTTTAAAAGTGAGCTGCATTGGCTTTCATTAAAGACATTACCCCAAAGGCTATGATGTCTCTAAGGAGAGATAAAAGGCTGTGAACAAGGTTAATGTATATGATTACTAAAACATTTAACGAAATGAAATACCTTTCAGTGAAGTCACATTCCAAAATAGACAAGTGCATTAATGTAATCTCACAGAAATATTTTAAAGAAGCATCCCTTATCTAACCAAATGATGAAAACGACTTTTGTTTATGAAGAGTCCTAGAAAATTAACACAAGAATAGCCCTTCTTAATGAAAGCAAAGGCCTATTTAGCCCACAGTGTTCCTACAGTGACCAACAAGATACTTCCAGAACACCTATAAGTGGTGTTGGAAGGCAACAGTGTTCTTATGCTGTTGTTCTCCAACAAACCAGACTCATAAACAGTGGTTACCAGTCTTTGATCCCTACCTGCTGCTGGTCTACAATTTCCAGAATCCCTGATATTTGCCCTGTTAACTGGAGGTTCTAGGTGTTGTTGAACATCATCTGGGGGCCCGCATTTGAGAACCACTGCCAAGCATAATGTTGCTGAAATTAGAGATTCCAGTTGGCCATTAACCATAGTTACAAGGCTCAGGTAAGATTCTACAGGTAATCTGGCTCCAAATGTATAGGTCCAGGTTGAATTCTATAGTAATCTGGCTCCAACACTTTGAATGGCTCTCGGAAATGGACTGGAAGGCAGTGCAGCTATACTAGTATAATAATAATTGGACTAACAAGAAGGCGCGGCACACGAAATGCACTAAATTCCAAAGAACCCAATAGTGAGCTTCAACATGTATGACAGAACTTTGTTAGCACTTGTGATAATAGGTTTTAATGGTGCAGGAAAACATTAATAACATTTGGACCACCATTTAAAACTTCACCGTATATTTTATTTGTGATAATATACACAACCAACTATATTTGGAGTCTTGGAAATGTAAGGGTAACTAATTGCTCTTAAGAAATAAAGACCTCACTATCTTTGAAGTCGAAGGCTTTGCCAACATCAGAAACGTGGCCACATAGTCTGAAAAACTCACAAAAAACCTCACTATCTATTTCATTCTGCCCAGTTCCAGTGTTATTTGAAAGACTCTCTCAGCTTCTTTAATGGGATGAACATACAAGGCATCCTTCTCTCATCTCCTGTGGCTGATCAGCTTTATCAGATGTGAGTTTGCCATGTTCTGTCTGCTTTCCAGTTTTTGCCTGTGATGGGGCCTCCTTCTTTTCCCACTGTAGAATTCCAGTCATGAGGGCCCATTGTGTCATGCTACAGGGGAAAAAACATGGAAAGAAACCTAGGATGTACCCACACTGCAGAAATAAAGTACTTTGACCCCACTTCAACTGCCATGGCTCCATCCTGTGGAAACCTGGGATTTGTAGTTTGGAAAAGAATCCAGTCTGTTCTGCCAGAGAGCTCTGGTGTCTCATCAGACTACAAATCCCAGGATTCTGTCAGATATGGTCATGAAGATGCCAGCCACAGATGCTGGTGAAACGTCAGGAATAAACTCTTCCAGAATATGGCCACATAGCCCCCAAACCCTACAAAAAAACCATGGATGCTGACAATGAAAGCCTTTCTGTAGTGTGGATACACCACTAGCCTAGATCTATATCTGCCAAACTGCAGAATTACAGCATTTGATACTGCTTTAACTGTCATGACTCAGCTCTATGGAATCCTAGAATTTGTAGTTTGTTGTGGCACCAGAGCGCTCTCTCAGAGAAGGCTAAATATCTCACAAATCTACAAACCCCAGAATCCCATAGCATTGAACCATGGCAGTCAAACTGGCATCGAACTGCATTAATTCTGCAGTGTAGATGCAGCCATGGCTTAACTTAAGCAACCCTGGCTTAACTTAAGCAACTTAGGCTCCTTTATCAGAAATAGCTATAAAATACCTCACTATCTATTTCATTCTCTTTTAATTATATACATTGCAGATATCATATTAGTGATAGCTATTCTGACCTTTTAAATGCAGTGAAAGTCACATAAACTAATTAAAAATACTGCTTATTTCATTTCCACCGTTCTCAAGGATACTATAGCATGAGAGAAACTCCATTTTACACAATCCATCTGCTTACTTATTTGCAATATATATTTAGACTCACAATGTGTAGAAAGCCACACACTTGAGCATAATGGAATAGAGCAAATGCAGTAACATTAACCAGCACCTTAAAACAACGCAACTCACATGATTATATTTGTGTGCTGTAAAAGGAAAGAGAAAGAAATTGTGAGAGCCTTATAACTCTTAATGGACCCTTAATCATGCAAATAGTTTAAAGATTTAATGTAAAAAATGCTCAGAATTGATAGCAAAATTAAGAGGAAAGGCTAAATTTTCATTAAAATACATCCGGTAAGTGCTTACAGAGGGGAATGTGGAATCCACATCTTATAATTGTAAAAATGACATATTTACAGCATTATCACTAAAGATGATTAATGTGCATTTTATTGGGTCGATCACTCAGGATAAATACTGGAATATTGATATTTCAATTTTAGTTTTCAGTATGTGAAACTTGCTTTGTTGCTATATTGTCATCATGACATTGATAAGCAAAAGAACGCTAGCTATTACATTCTGTCTGCTTTTCAGTACAATGTTTCATATCTACAACTAAATAAATGCAAGAGAAATCTCTAAAATGCAGTATAAACCTTGCTTACTTTAATGCAAATACTAAAGTATAATGGCACTGCTGGGGACATTATACTAGTGTAAAATAAGTTGTGCAAGAAGTCACAGTATCTCAGAGGTTGCATAAGTTTGGTGCCTGATGTAGACAACCCTTTCTCTTACTTTTGGCTTGGCAAGTAGGGAACTACTTGACCGTTGTACAACAAACACCGTTGTACAACAAGGGAGTTTTTTTGTACAGCTAAAAAACCTGACTTACCTTTGCTGATTTGAATCCTCTTCTGGGATGCAGCCAGGTATTATCACTCGCATTTTGCTGCCGCTGCTGATGCTACCAATGCTGCCCATGCCACCTCCTGTCTACAACCTGGCTTGCAGCTGCACTCACCTGGTTCATTTGCAAAGCCAGGAAGCTCCTGACTTTGCAAATCAGCCAGCTGAGCATGGCTGAGGCCGGGATTTAGATGAGTTTTAAGCAGGAGACGGCATCAGTGGCAAAATATGAGCGATAATACCTGGTTGCATCCTGGAAGAGGATTCAAACTGGGAAAGGTGCACTGGGTTTTTTACCTGCGTGAAAAACTCCAAGCTCAAGACCAAAATGTCCATTGCACCTGTTTTTTAAGATAATTGTGGGTTTCAGTTAACTAAGATGGTATATATCTGTACTAAGTTAAAAAAAACCATACAGGATCTTTGCCACCACCATTTCTGATACATGAAGTGTATGAGAGCTTTTCAACAGATTCTTATGCCAATGTGAACTAATGTGTTACTCTTATTAATAGAAATGGAACACAATCTAGTGATGCACAGTAAAAATGCCAAGTTCAGGTCTCATTGGCTTCTGCCTCATTCATTACCTAGCCTGCGCCACCAACCTCTCACTTCCTTTTCGGGCAGAAAACTGCATTTAATGTCAGGAAGCATGGACTATTCAATTTGCTCTATGTCTAAGAAGGAAAATACAAATATTTGGCCTCTGAAATGAGAGCCATGAAGTGTAGTGGTTTGAGCACTGGACTAGGGTTCAAGTCTGGGCTCAGCCATGAAACCCAGTGGGTGATCTTGGACAAATCTCATGCTCTCAGCCTCAGAGGAAGGTAATGGCAAACCTCCTCTGAATAAATCTCACCAAGAAATCCCCATGATAGGATCGCCTTAGGGTTGCCATAAGTGGGAAACAATTTGAAGGCGTACAACAGCAAGGAGGCAGAGAAAAATAATCTTGTGTGCCTTGGCCACAATCTATGCTCACGGGCATGCTCAGAGGAATCATATCCTATTAAGAAGAAGCCAAGAATTTTTTCTATTGCTACTGATCCGGAGACACATATCACAATCATGTTCTATTTGAATGTGTATTTGTGTTTTTTGTGTGTGCATGTGTGCATAGGAAGTGATGGAAGGTATTTGGGGAGGGGGTGGCTAATCCACTGCTGTTATTATTGTTCTTGTACCTGCTTCCAAACACTAGTGGTTATATAATCAACATACATACATACACATGTGTGCATACACACACACACACACATTCTGGCTACTTGAATATGGATTTAAAGGGCACAACAGGAATATTTAGTCAGTGAACCAAAACAAATAAAAGACAGGGCTCTCATAAATATATCTGCCTTACTATGTTATGTTCCAGAGCTTGTTCCTAGTTGATATTCCACAATTTTCACATTTAATATTTTGGAATCCTTAAATTGGATGAATAGCAAATCCTTAGAGCAGCATGGTGTAGTGGCGTGAGCATTGGACTATGACTCTGGAGACCAAGGTTCAAATCCTGGTCCAGCCATGTAAACCCCCTGGGTGACCTTGGGCAAGTCACACCCTCTCAGCCTCAGAGGATGGCAATGTCAAACCTCCTCTGAAGAAACTTGCCAAGAAAACCCTGTGATAGGTTTGCCTTAGGATATTATTACATTATATAAAAAGTGTCTTATCCCCGATGGTATATAGTGACGTTTCAGATGTGCACTCAATTGCACTCAAAAACACCGCTACTTCTACTGGGCAATTGCAATACGTACGCAGCCTGGGTCCCAGCCTCACTTAGCTGGCTGATTTTCAAAGATGGGAGCTTCCCGTGTTTGAAAATCAGCCAGACAGCATGCGGGTTACAATCGCCCAGAGGCAGTGGTGGTGTTTTTGAGTGTGATAAAATCTGCTTGCAATCCGAAATGCAACTGTATCATTGTGGATAAGACAGAGACTTTTGTAATGTGATAATATGGGCAACCACTTGAATGCACAGCAACAAGTAAATCTTTGTTCATTTGATAAGGCAGTTCAATGCCCTCGATGGTATCTAGTATTGTTGTTGCACTGAGAAACCCATGTACTCCTCACAAAACACACACACACACACACACTCTTTCCCTCTGCAGCTTCATAAGACAGCTGAAAAAATCTCCCTTGGTAGGCTAGGGATCCCTAAAGAGCTGAGACATGTTACAATGGATGCATAGAAAGTGAGGAGCTGGCAAACATCAGACAACGGCAGCTCCAGTAACATCACATATTGCCACTTTGTATACTTTCCCTTTAAGTTCCTTTAAGAGAGGTGAGTTACAGACGGCCCAGAACGGGAGGGCTGCCGCCGCCGCCGGTTGCTGCGTCCGGGAACCGCAGTGGCCAAACAGCACAGTTCCCAGGTGCACCCAGAAAGAAGCGCCAAAATGGCGCTTCTTTCTGGGCCCCAGAAGTGGCGCCGCGAGGCACTAGTCACACACTCATGGCGTCACTTCCACCGCGCAACATCTGGACGCTAAGCATCCACGACATCAAAATGGTGGCCCCCATGTGGATGGGCGCCGCCATTTTGTACGGACTCGGTCCATACTAGGGTTGAGGGGCGTCAGGAAGTGATGCCCCTTCTCAACCCTAACACGCCCCTTCCTAACCCTAGCACGCCCCTTCGGCGCGTCTGTAACGTGCCA
>NC_056522.1:139318822-139321393 GCF_019175285.1 Sceloporus undulatus
CGGGTTACGAAAAAACTTTTGGTGCTTTTTTCGGCTTTTTCGCACGGAATCGCGGCTTTTCCCCATTAGCGCCTATGGCAATTCGGCTTACGAAGGCTTTTCGGGTTACGAAAGCGGCCGCGTTACGAATTAATTTCGTAACCCGAGGCACCACTGTAATACAAAGGTCCCCACTATGTATCCTTTATTATGTAGCTATGTTTAGCTATGGAGATTATCATATGGAAGTTTACAGTTTCTAAAACATAACTAAGGCCCGTTCCGCATGGGCAAAAAGTACGTGCTTGGCACATACTAGGGTTACGAAAGGGTGTCCCTTCCGGATGCCCTAACCCTAGTACGTGCCGAGCACGTTCAAAATGACAGCGCCCTTTCTACATGGGTGCCGCCATTTTGATGTAGCGGACGCTTAGCGTACGCACGTCATGGCGCAGAAATGACGCCGCAAGTGCACCATTGGCACCTTGCAGCATCATTACCGCAGCGCAAAAAGAAGCCGCTTTTTCCAGCTTCTTTTTCCGCCACCGGGAATCTTCCCCGTTTGAAGGCTGAGACTTCCTGGCTGTGGAAATGGAGGCGGCGGCAGACTGTCCTTTTTGGGCGGTCTGTAAAGCGCCTAAGTCATTGGAAAACTGCAACAGTGTGATTGCCATTCACATTTGTTTCCTCTGATTAAATCGTCATGAAGGCATCCCACTCCTCCCCTGTCATAAAAGCATTCACACAGCAGCCATTTCTCCAATAATGGGAATGTGTGGCCACACCACCATTGAGGTCAATGGGACTTCACTAGCCCTCATGCAGGGATGCCTTCCTGCCTTCTTTCCTCCCTCACCTGCAGTGGGCAGGCAGCAGACAGCAGGGGGGCACCACAACCACCTCTGCCTCTTCCTCCCGCCTCTGTGGATGATTAAATCCTTGGATGGGAAGTCCACGGATACTGAGGACAGACTGTACTAAAGGAATTTATAGATGTAATCCCAGAGCCACTGTCAATAATCTTTGAGAATTCTTGGTGAATAGACTCTGAGAAGATTGGAAGAAGGCATCATCAAAAAGAGCTAATGAGGATCTGAGCAACTACAAATCAGTGAGCTTGATGTTGATACCATTCAAGGTTAAAGAACAGATAAAACAGTCACTATGTCTACATTTAGAAAGTAATGCTGTGATTGCATCAGATGAAGAGGGCTATAGTTCCCAAAAGGGTATGCTATGATAAACTGGTTAATTTTTAAGGTTCTGTGAGCCTCCTTTTTTGTGTTTGTTGACATTCTGAGCAAGGATTTAAAAATTATTTAAAAACTTGGATGCTTGGTTTAATTCTGAAGCTAGAAAGGTTGTGAGCACCCTAGGTTCATCAGGAGATCCATGGAGCTCAACGATCCCTCTTGCCCTAAGAGCTTCAGAGAGAGAGAGAGAGAGAGAGAGAGAGAGAGAGAGAATAAATTTTGAGGGAGAGGGAAGGATTTGAAAGAAAAAAGAGATCAGGAAGACCACAGTTAGAAATTACAGTAGAAGAGAGAACTACAGCTTGATAACCACACACAGCATTCATTCAGCAGCAACAATAATGCCTATACATTTGGCCCTCAGTATCTGACAAGCTGGCCCTTTGATTTTTCACGGAGAGCAAGCCTGCATTGTCCCCACTGATGGCGCGTGCATGTGGCCTCTTCATCATTAGGGATAGTAAGAAGGGAGGGGAACTAAATGGGTAAGCAAATCAATTTAGGGAGAGATCTTTAAGTTTCTAATGAGACTTCAGGTGAAATCCCATTGTCCCTAATGGTGGTGCGGCTGTATGCACTAGCTGCCACTGGGGACAATGGAACTTGAGCATCTGCGGATTTTGGTATCCACATGGGGGCCCAGAATGGATCCTTGCAGATACCAAGGGCCTGCTGTAATCACACTGAAACAATTATGGATACTTAGCATGATAGCATGATAGAAAAAACTTGCAACTCATTTTGACTATTTTATTAAAATAAACTAGTAGTCACTTTACACAGTTATCCACTGCCTTTAAGAAGGACCATCACTTCATGTGAACAATACGTCACCTAGACACATTCATATTGATTTATTCTATATCATATATAAGGAATCAAGTATCTTACACAATATCTGTTGAGGAAGGTACACATCTCTAAACAGGCGTTTGTTATATATCTGCAACCGATATTGCAATATATTATAGTATCTAATTGCCTAGCATTATGAGATATGGTATTCAACCAGGAATAACCTTGTGTTGGAACAGCAATAATAGAGTCATTAGAAGTAGCCAGGAGGCTGCTTTTTCCTCTCTTCCTGAGATCAGCTTTGATACTTCAGATGGTTCTTCCTTATCTGTTCACCAGCCTATGATTAGCAAATTTCACTGTTTTTTGGTACAAGATCACAACTTACTCAGTCAAAGAAGGGTTTTACTAGTTCCTTTTTTATTTCTTTATTTTGCACCTGCTCTTTTTAATCTTCTGCCAATTAGAGATGAATCTTTAGCAGAGTGTCCTGTTCTGGGGCTATCCCATCATATATGACTCAGGTGATTATGAAGCCAAACTA
>NC_056522.1:139321493-139395688 GCF_019175285.1 Sceloporus undulatus
AAGAAGGAAAAAAGGTGGCTTTCTCCCTATCACACAAATTTTAGAGGAGGAGTGAGAATATGTTGCCCTCTAGGTGCATTTGGACTACAAGTCAGAGCAGCCATACACAGCATAGGCAATTGTGAGACATGTTGGGAGTTGCAGTCTATCGACATATTGTTTGTTCTTAACTGCCATATGGGGCAGGAGGGGGAGAAAGGAAGCACACAAATAATCAGATGACATTTGCCACCCATTGACTGGATAAGCACATGGGGTGATGCACGTGTGCATGCGCACACACACATACACACACACGGGGAAAAACTGTGTCTTTTCTAATGCTTTGTTTCTACATGAATAGATAGAATAGGCAGAACTGGTGGGGAGAAGACAGAAAATATTTTTTAAAAAATCCAGAAGCATTTGTAGGACCCCAGATCATGCCATTCCAATGACCTTCCTCAGAGCTAGCTATTGTGGGTGAGTTGTCTTTCCTTGTGTTCCTTACTTCTCTTTTGTGTTCCTTAACTTCCAAAAGACATTTCTGATTTATTGCATTCATCATGGGGTTTTCTTAGCAAGATTTGTACAGATGAAGTTTGCCATTGCCTCCCCCTGAGGCTGAGAGCAAGTGACTTGTCCAAGGTCATGCAGTGCGTTTTGTGGCTGAGCTGGGAATTAAACCCTGGTCTCAAGAGTCGTAGTCCAACTCTCAAACCATGTTGGCTTGTCTCCCTTTACAATACTACTAATAATACTCAACGAGGACGTCAAAAGCAAATCTCTTCTGAACAAATTTCGTTAAGCTTGGCATAAGTCAGAAACAACTTGAAGGAACACAAAAACAACAGAATTTTGCTTACAGTCTGATTAGTCTCTTGACAATCTACTTTCCTGCCTCTAAACGTTGGTACTAGAAAAGATTCAGTTTTAAGCCAAAGACTCAAATGTTCCTCTTGAAGATATTATCTGTTCAGAAGAGATAGACAATTAGGGCTGACCCCAGCCAAAATCAAGTACTTTCACGGTTCTGTTTGAATTTAATGGAAAGGAATAATGCAGGTACTCAGCTCTCTTGCTGAGATCAAAGGGGTTTATAAGTGTGGACATTTGGCACAAAGCAATTCTTAAAGGAGTGATTTAAAAAACACACAATTAAATTATATAATTCTAAGAACTGAGGCATTTTTTAAAAGTTATCATATTCTGGATAAAACTTGGGAGAACTAACAAAGTGATACTTAGTGTGTTAGTTTTACCACTATCAGAGCCATGCCTACTATGATTGATATTGTTGTTCAAAACCTCTTGCCCCTCATTTATATGTCCAGGCTTCTTTATCAACTTGATATATTTTATTGTATACTTTATATTCAAACTACTTTATTGCTGCTGATTAACTTTTATGTTTCACTTAGTAGCTTAAAAAAAGATGCATCACATATTACAGGGACGGGACTTAGTTGCACTAAATAAATTATTAAGGCTGTAATATAAAAGGAAGGTGACTTATTTTCAGTGATATTGACAGGGAAATCAATCACTGTGACATCTTATTTATAACAAAATACTTTAATTTACATTTTATATGCAGTGTGAAATAGAACATTTATTATTGACAACAACAATAATAGCACAAGTTTGGTTTGGTGTGGAAGAGAACATAGTGGACATAGTCCACCCCAAGAGAGGCAATCTGGTGCAACTTGTTTTGCACTACAACTCCCACTGTCCCTGACCATTGGCTCTGGTGACTGAGACTAATGGGAGTGGTCATCTAAAAGAACGGAAGGGCCCTCATTCTTTGGTTTATAGCATAGTGTTTGGGAAGTGTTTGGATTTAAAAAAAAAACCCACCTGTGTGGAAATGCTTGTGTATTAAACCAGTGGAAGAGAAATGTGTTTCATCTGCCAACCTGCCTCATTTGCCCCATGAAGCAATATGTGACCCAAAATACAATTATTCTACACTATTGACACATCTCCAAATTTTGTGTTGTATTTCTTCAGTTTTAAAAAAATGCATACAAAAATACATATGCTAGGAGAAAATGAGCACCTATCTGTGCAATTTACTGAAAATACAAAAACGTATTAGGTAAAACTGCACAGGAAAAAAAGGGTATTTTAATGTGAAATATATTTTTGTGGAAAAATATAGGAAAGTGATGCTGAAATGGGTTTGAACAAAATGCAAAACTGAAATTGGTAGATTTATCGATTATGACCTCAGTCTTCATGACAGGACTGTTTTGAGTATGAAATGGTACAAATATAAAAGAAAGGAGTTTCACTCTAGGCCCTTTCTCACTACACAGTTATTGCACTATGATTCTGCTTCAACTGTCATGGTTCTACTCTATGGAATCCTAGGGTTTGTAGTTTGGTGAGGCACTGGAGCTTTCCTATTATGAATTCTAAATGCCACTAACTAAACTGTAATTCCCACAATGCCAGAGGAATAAACCATGCCAGTTAAACTGGGTTCATAGTGCTATACTAGAGTAGTGTGAAAGGTCCCTATGTGTGGTTTTGGGTGAAGGGGGAAAGATTCACAAGATCTATAGACCTCATCATGAGGCAATTTGGCATTTTCAGTCCTATATACCAAATGAATTCTGTGTCCTCAGAATAAGTTCCGCTAGAATCAATGAGACAAGTACTCTGAGTAGGGATGAGAAGAATTTCATCACTGATATTTTAAAGCTTGCGAACAGAATTGGTACTTCCTAAATTTAGATCCATTAAAGTCTAGAATAAAATCTGGAGTGGATTCAGTATCCCACTGACATGGAAATCACCATAACTGGGGGATTCTGGGAGCATAATCCAAAATGTGATACCATACATACTTGACAATAAATTGATGTAATGTATAAGTCAAGGGCAGGTTTTGAGGTCAAAATTAAAGATTTTGATATGACCCATGGATAAGTTGAGGGTATCCCTTTCTCCCTCTCCACAGCCTGGCTGTGTCCTCAAAGGACATCCAGAGGGCAGCTGGGCTGAGGAAGGAATGGGAACCAAACCTTTGCCTCTCAAGTCTTTCCTCAGCCCAGATGTCTCTTTGGAGCACATCGGGAGGACAGCTGGGCTGAGGAATGTGCAGAAGCAAAGGTTTACCGTATATACTCGACTATAACTTGACCTCATGTATAAGCCAAGGGCAGGTTTTGGGGTCAAAATTATGGAGTTTGATATGATCCGTGGATAAGTCAAGGGTAAAACCTAGCAGCATGTAACAGAGGATATAAAGGCTGAAGTAAAGGAAAATGATGCTAAACCTCTTTAAAAGTTCTGGCAGGCACAACTGTTTCTGCTCACCCTAAAGGCTGCATCAATGAGATAGTAGAGGAGGTTGATGCTTCTTTTTGGTGCTCCAAGAAGAGACTAAACTCTCACCTTTCACCAGGGCATAGTTCCTTTATGATAAGAATTAAAGTACAGTACTTACATTGATCCACTGATAAGTCAACCCAGGTTTTTTTGGGTCAGTTTTTTGACTAAAATTTCTAGACTTATAAATTAGTATATACAGTACCTGCCAAGCCTTTCCTCAGCCCAGCTGTCCCTTTGGGAGACAGCTAAGCTTTGTAAGATGCTTGAGAGGCAAGCCTATTACTGTATTGCTCCATATATAAGTCAACCCCGGATGTTTTGATCACTTTTCAGGCATAGGAATGTCTTGACTTATAGCTGAGTATATACAGTAGTTATTATTCACCACTACATTTACAGATTTGTCACCTAGAGTTATGCCTCCGTAAATGTCTTGTATTCAGTAAGACTATGGAGATTATCACATTAGGGAAAATTAGTGGCAGTCTACTGTCAGCCCCCCATATCCACAGATTCTTTATCCATGAGTTCAAGCATCCACAGCTTGAAAGTATGTGTGTGTGTGTGTATATATATATATATATATATTCCAAGAAGCAACCCTTGATTTTGCAAATTTTTTTATAAGGGACACCATTTTACTACGCTATTATATTTAATTAGATCTGAGCATTAACAGATTTTGGTATCCAAAAGGGACCCTGGAACCAAACTCAAATAGATACCAAGGGCCCACTGTATTTATGGAAATTGCCCTTGCACATTCAACTTACTTGCCAAGAACTGTCTGCCTCTGTGATGTAGAACCATGGTTCAAGATTGCATGTGCAGGGAACTCCATCAAGAGACTCTTTTTAAATATACATAAAAATGTGTTGATGCTGAGCACTTGCAATCTTATTCCACTTGCATTCATCAGAGCAAGTGCTGTTCAATGAATGATGTACCTTGCAAGTAATATTGCCTCTACTATCCTCCTCTGGACTATCACACTATCTTTAATTGTTCACAACAGAATACTCAGGGCCCTGGAATGTTCTAAGCTGCCTTTATCATTGCAAGGCCTCAGTATTGTCCAATGTGAGTAGAAAAATCCAGAGTATTTCCTATCCCCACATGAAGAAGCAAGGGAATGAATTTAGGCTTAGTATTTTCAGATAGATGTTTCCTCTAGCCAAATTTGCAAATGCCAAGAGTTGAACTCAGGAACTTTTGCATGTAAAACATGATTTCTATTAGCAAGCAATTTAGGAGACAATTTTAAAAATGCTGGTAGAAGATGAACAAATGGTTTCTGATACAGCACGTGTTTCAAAAAATATCAGTGCCCCCCCACACATAAAAAGTCCCTGTATTATTTTGTTTTTCTTCCCTAATTGTCTAGAACTACTTCCTGCATGAGGTCTGATGGGAGAATTTGTATGTCTTTATAATCTTCACAATTGCATACCTCTGCAGTAGAGATGGATGAATTCCCAACTTTGTCATTACTCAAGGGGTGTGAGGTGTGGATTCATTTGGACACCCTCTGTGCTTTTCTGTAAACATTGAAATGACTCATTTATTAACTGCCCCACTCACTTAAGCATAAGGATTGTGATTACTAAAAAGAGATGCTTTGATTTGTATTTTCTATCTATTAACAGTCACCAGATGTGGTTTGGCATATTGCTAGCATTTGCAGCTCAACTGAGGGAGATCATAATAATCACAAAGAAGCAAGTCACCTAAGGGAAACACTAGCCACAGTATGTCCTTTATTCAGCAACATGTCTCATGAGATGTAAAACTGTTGCTTTCATCAAGACTGTCAAATCCAATGAAATTTCTTTCCATTCTTACTCAAATCTCCTTCACCCTCACTCTCATGCAGCCACAAACATGATAAGAAGAAATCATGGCTTAACAAATTGTTGTATATGTACTTACTGACTAAAAATACTGTTATTATTTAGAGTTGGGTTGCATTTTTGATCTCAATACTTTTAGATGAAGGACAAAATAGTGGTAATAATCTAAAGCTGTATCTGATTTGTGGTAAGAACTGGAGGGACAGTTTCTTTGAATTTCTTGAGAAGAAAAGAATTGTTCCAACAGATTATTAATGGTAGTATTTATCTAAGAGCTGGCATGATAGTGGTTTGAGAACTGGACTATGGAAACCCACTGGGTGGCCATGGGCAAGTTGAACACTCTCAACCCCAGAAAACCCTGTGGTAGGTTTGCATTAGGGTTGCAATAAGTCAGAAATGACTTGGAGGCACACAACAACAATAATAAGTAGTTATCAAAAGAAGTAGTAGTGACCCAAATGCATGCATGCTTATTTGCTTTTTCTTAAGGTAGCTGTGGTTTTTAACACTAATATTGTCACTATTATATTGCATCCATTACAAGTGGCAGGAGTAGCAATGGTTCTGGCAGTCCAAAAACCATTTTGGAATCTTCCATGTGGCTAGGATCATTTCAGGGCATTCTAGGGCCTCGTTCCCACTATGGTTTAAACTGAATTATGATTCGGTTCGATCCGGTTTAAATGAGCATGGGTCCCACTTAATCCGAATCACTGAAGCGATTCAGAAAGGGGGTCCATGCGCTAGACCCATTTAACCTACATCAAAAAAGATGCTGTTTTTTCCAGGTCTTTTGGGCTGAATCGATTTAGTTTGAATTAAATTGATTCAGCCTAAATGGGAACCATGCGGATTCGAATCCGTCTCGGCCTTCTCCGCCCCCGGCCTCCCTTGCCTCCTTGCTGGCCTTCTATGCCCCCGGCCTCCTTGCCTCCTTCCCAGCCTCTCCAGCACTGGCCTTCCTTCAGCACAAATATAGTGAGAACCACACATTCCTGGATTCGGTTCAGAAACCAGATTTAGTGGTAAGTGGGAATAAGGCCTAGGAAGCAAAGGATAAACATTACCAAAACCAACTAAATAATAAAAAGGGGAAATATTCAAAGATAATATGCCATGTGGCTTTCTGCTTTTTCTAGTGGGCTGTGGGGAAAAAAGACTCTCAGAAATTGCCTTAAGGTCTTTGTTTCCTGCCTTTTTCCTTAAGCTTTTTGAAAAAGTTTGGCTCTGCTCTTATTTTCACTCTTTCCTAGTCTAAACAAGATAAGTGATCATTATGAGGTCAAAAAGCTGGTTTTGTCAAAATGAGGAAAAGGCATCTTTGGTAGCATAAAATAGTCAATGTTATTTGTCAACAAAGTGACTGTGGAAAGCTTTCAGGAAATGAAACTAAAATACAGCAGCATACCATCCTTATTGTTTCTCTATTGTCCTTTGAAGTTGGATGAATAATGGAGAGATAATCTTTCTTAAGTATTTTCAAGATGAAGTGTAGCTTCAAGTTTAAGGTAATTTACTGGCCTTTCAGGAAGCCTGTTCTTAAAATTGCTACAAATGACAGCGTTACCAATCTATCTTGTTTTGATTTCTGTAAAAGCATTTAAAAAGACACAGTTCGTGTATCTGAGAAAATTGTGAGTATGAATAACCATTGTGCATGGAGACCACAAGGCAGGTAAAATATAATGGCCTAGAATCACTACCTAGGTAGATCACTAGAACATTGTTAAAAGGGAGGACTATGTTTTTGGGAGAATGACAACAAATATATTAAGCTATACAGTGCAATATTTAATGCCTGGGGAAACCTACCAGTAAAATTTGATGTTACAAATATGGATAAAACTGTTTTTGTTTTTACTGGCATGCTTCTGTTGAAAAGAGTTATGAAAGTATGGGTTTATTGTTGATTCAAAATGGAAATGTCATTTTAATACAATGTTAGCCAAAGTCCTCACTGTGCTAGAGGGTTCCATATATCTGTATTGTCAAGGGACTGAAACAATAATGCAAGTGTCATGTGTACTAACAAATGGACCAAGAATTTCATAGCACAGATATTTGCAGGGAGTACTTACAAAGCTTTTTTCTTTTACAGAAAACAGCATTTTTGGGAACATATTAATGAGAGGGTTTTGCAATCTGCCCATAAACTTTCCATGAGCACAAAAGATGAAGAGACTTTGCTGAATAAGTTATTTGCTATATATTATTTATTCACTTAAAGTTCACTTGTTTTATTTGTCAGAAGGCTTGTTTTACAGTTATTTTATTAAAGACTGAAATATATGGAGTGAATTATTTTAATGGCTGCTGCTGCCTCTCTCATTATTCCCGTACTATATACCAGTGATGGTGAACCTTTTAGAGACCAAGTGCCCAAACTCATTCGTGTTCCTGCACGAGTGGCATAATAGTGTGGTGGCATAAAAAAGAGTGGCTTCAAATGGTGATGTGCAAAGCATAGACCGTTGTTTCCTTAGCTCCTGAAGCATAGCCAGAGATATTGGCTTCTTAGAGGCTGCACCTTGAACCCAGCCCTGCTCCAACTTTCCAACATCCTTCTGACCCTAAAGTCAGACATGCTGTTGACCTTTGGATAAGTTGATTCAGATTTTTGGGGTCACTTTTTGACTAAAAATTCTAGACTTATACATGAGTATATACAGTAATTCACCATAGCTACTACAGAAAGTATTTGGTAACTTGCTCTGTTATATTGGCATTCTAGGGTATGGTAAATATAGTATTCACATCTATCTTGGGATAGGTGCAACCAGTCAACAGCAGTTGTGTCTTCCATAAAGACTGGCCCCCTCCCTGGTGCATTTTTTGCTGCTTTTTAAAGACATTTTATGTCCACTCACAGACATGTTTGGCTGCTTCTCAATTCACCTTGTTCCAGAGGCCAAACACTCTTGGTCTGGCTTTCTGCCTGGAATTCTCTAGTCTTTCTGTGGTAGCTTATTACAGAAAAGCTAAGTTTGAGAATCCTGTGGTGGCTTTGTTTTTCAGCTGTATATAGTCTTTCGCCTGTTGTTTATTTCTAGCCAGAATGCAGGCCCTCAGCTTGATTTATCAGTGTTTCTCTCTCTTACACAGACTACAATTTTAAGTCTTGATTTTTAACCCACTTTGGCTAGAATTCTTTTGCTAGTTCCAAGGAGAGTTGTTATTCAGAGACCCCACATCCAAAAGGATGACTTCAAATGTCAAACTCATAAGTCAGAGAGATCCCACAGCCAGAAGGAAAAACTACAAGTCCCAAGCTTGTTATTCAGAGACCCCACAGCCAATAGGAAGACTTCAAATTCCAAACTCATAAGTCAGAGAGACCTCACAGCCAGAACGGAAAAACTAATGTCCCAAGCTAGTAAGTCAGAGAGACTCTACAGACAAAAGGAAAACTACAAATACCAAACTCATAAACCAGAGAGACCCCCACAGCCAGAAAGAAATCCTAAAATTGCAAACTCATGTCAGAGAGACCCTAGAGCCAAAAGGAAAACTACAAATGCCAAACTCTTAAGTCACAGGGACCCCACAGCCAGAAGGAAAAATTACAAATCCTAAACTCATTATTCAGAGAGACTCCACAGCCAAAAGGAAAAACTACAAGTCCCAAGCTCATACGTCAGAGAACCCACAGCCAAAAGGGAAATTAGAAATGCCAAGAGAGAGACCCCATAGCCAGAAAGAAAAACTACAAGTTCCAAACTAGTTATTCAGAGAGACCCTATAGCTAAAGAAAAATTCCTTGAGGAAAAAACAAAATGGCCACCACCTATGGAGTATTACAAAATTGTTCCCCCCCCCCCCCAACAATGGCTAGACCAGTCACTCAAAATGGACCAAGAGGCCTAAACAAAATGGCCATGGCCAAGAGGCAGCAAGAAATGGTGCCTGGCCTAAAACACTCAGTTTAAAAAAAAAAAAATGCAAAAGCCCTGGGACAAAGAACAAAACCTGGGCCTCATTCCCACTACAGTTTAAATTGGATCGTGATTCGGTATGATCCGGTTTAAATGAGCATGGTTGCCACATCTAAATCACTGAAACAATTTTGTCTGAATCGATTTATTTTAAAATAAATCGATTCAGCCCAAGTGGGAACCATGCAGATTTAAATCCGCTCCTGACGGGGTGCAGCTGCAATGGCCCCAGGTTTCTCCCATCCCCTGCCTGCTTCCCTTCCTGGCTTCCCCGGCTTCCCCATGGTCTCCTTTCCTCCCCGGCTTCCCCGCGGCCTCCTTCCCTTCCTGGCTTCCCCAGCATCCCCATGGCCTCCTTTCCATCCTGGCTTCCCCGTGGCCTCCTTCCCTTCCTGGCTTCCCCAGCTTCCCCATGGCCTCCTTTCCTTCCTGGCTTCCCTGCGGCCTCCTTCCCTTTCTGGCTTCCCCGGCTTCCCTGCAGCCTGCTTCCTTTCCAGCTCCCCAGCTTCTCCATGGCCTCCTTTCCTTTCTGGCTTCCCCGGCTTCCCTGCAGCCTGCTTCCTTTCCAGCTCCCCAGCTTCTCCATGGCCTCCTTTCCTTTCAGGCTTCCCCGGCTTCCCCGTGACCTCATTCCCTTCTTGGCTTCCCCAGAATCCCCGCAGCCTCCTTCCCTTCCCAGCTTATCCAGCTTCCGCACAGCGTCTTTCCTGGCTTCCCCATGGCCTCCTTCCCTTCCCCACTTCCCCAGCTTCCCTACAGCCTCCTTCCCGACCTGGCTTCCCCAGCTTCACCATGACATCCTTGATTTGATTCTGACGAAGGAAATATAAAAATTCAAGGAAGGAACATCTACAATTTGAGATATGGAGATGATGCCTTGCTTCTAGTAGAAAATAGCCAAGACTTGGAATGATTATTGAAGAAAATTAAAGAAGAAAGTGCAAAGGCATGTTTATAGTTGAACATTAATAAAGCAAAAATAAGGACCACAGATGATTTACATAACTTTAAAGTAGACAAAGAAGACATTGAAATAGTTCAATGTTTTCAATACCTTGGCTCAGTCATTAATCAAAATGTCAAGAAATCAGAAGATGAGGGCTTGGCAATGCAGCTACAAAGAACCTAGACAAGATCCTATTGAATATTAATGTTAGGATACTTCATCATATTTATAATTTCTATGTATAGTTGTAAATGCTGGACAGTGAAGGAAGCTGATAAGAAGAAAGTCAAGTCACTGAAATGAAAGAGTTTTCTCGATACTGTGGACTGCCCCAAAAATGAATAGGTCCTAGGACAAATTAAACCTGACTTCTCTTCAGTAGCCCAGATGGACAAACTGAGACTGTCATACTTGTCCCTCCATATTCACTAAGGTTAGAGGTACAAGACCCCCGTGAATATGGAAAAACCACAAATAACAAAAACACCATGTTTTTATCTGAGAGGACACCTCTCTAGTAATCTCTAGGCTCTCCAGGGAACTCTGTGGTCAACATCCAACAGACACTGACCATAGAACTGCACTGGATGAGTTACAAATGCCTAATAGAGTATTCTCTCTAGGAATCTCTTGGTCTTTTCAGTGCAACTTTTAGTTAAATTTGACCATAGAGTTGCACTGGAGGACCTAGATAGTCTTAGAGAGAACATATTAATCAAATCCATGAATAATCCAGTCCGTAAATATCAAAGCTGCTTGGCAATGTGGAAGGCAACAGGAAAAGAGAAAGACTCAATTAAAGAAACTGTAGTCATTAATCTGCACAACCTGACCAGGGATATTGATGATAGGGTGCCTTGAAGGTCTCTCATTCATAAGATCATCATAAGTAAAAACTCATCCAATTCCCCCCTCCAAAAAGTTAACATTTTTATTTGTATTTTTACAATTATATGCATTGCTTGAATGAATTCCTCCCACTCACTAAAACATTTTTATGCAGTGCTGGGATACATTGAAATGTATTTTTCTATGCATTTTTCAAATTTATGCAGTTTTTACCCTTAGTAGCACTTGCAGCCATCTGCAAATGTGTGATTCTGGAGCTCAAAATGCATGTGGCCTGCAGGAAAGTAGGGACTAATATACATCTGCCAACCAAAGTATCCATGGTCAGACATCAGCTGGTAGTATTTAGTGCAAGATGCATAGCAATGCATCCAGACATTATCACAAGTATGGCTATGGCCAAAATCCTCTCCACCACATACAGAAGTGTAATATTTCAGAAGGTGAAGGTTGTACCTCCTTGTACAACATACCTTGCCCCAAGTGCACAACAGTTACTGGAGGCTCATGGGTACAGCTTAGTCCCTTCAGCCACTGATACTCTGTGATACATGTAAGCATGCTCTTGCTTCCTTTGTATTTCTTGAGAAGAAGGAACAGCCTTACATTGGGAGGAGATGGGCGAAGGGAAAGCTGGAATGTACCCAAGCACATCCCATTGTCCAAGCAGGTAGGAGGAAAGAAAAACAACAACAGAGTAGCTCCTGTCCCTCCAAATTTTAGTGTAAGTATTTTGGCTGTCATCCTATAATAGGCACCACACATCCCACTCCCCAGCAGGTCTGTGTACAAGAAAGAGGGTGAATTGTACTCGTAGACCGCATGCACATAAATACTGACAAGAGAAGGTCTATTAATGCCAATTCTGAAGGGAATCTATACACCAGCTTGATAGACTGAAAAGGGCAGACTCCATTGAAAATATGCATTCATAAGAAACAGCGGTTCTAACTGGCTCCTCACCCCAGAGAAGTAAAATTCCTGTAATTCATCTGCACAGTGGCAGTGAAAGATATAGAACCTGATGGCATATGTGCACATTGTAATGGGGGGGGGGATCAATTTTGCCACAAAGCACCAAGGGGTTTCCCACCACTTAAGTTACAAAGAAGAATGCACCATCGCCATCCCTAAGAAATAAACAGCCATTATCAGCATACCTTTCTATAATCTTCAAAGGGATGTAAATCATAAAAAGTGAATGTCATCAGACACCTTGCTGTTAACACCTATTTTATCCACTCCCACTGCTAGAATTGCCGCTATTTCTATCTGAGCAAAAACCAAGAGACTGACTATCACAGTGGCATAATCAATATCATAGCAGGCTGTATTATCAGAGGTAAAAACAAAGACATGATGAAGTCTGGCAAAACTGTGTTCAGAAGTTTCTGAGAAGCAAGCAAGCAAGAGACAAAGAGAAGGAAAGGAGAATAATAGAGAACTTGGGTAACATTGGCCAGAGAAAATAAGACGCATAGTAAGGTGAGGCATTCCGATAGTATATAGACTAAAATGTTTAACCAGCTGTAGCTAACTATGCTTTATCATAGTAAGTGAGTGCAACATGAAATATGAACTATTTTTATTATACCAAAGAAGTGTGAACTGAAAGCTTCTGTAGTTTTTCTAAAGCAGATTTCAAAACAGCTGTGGATGACAGAACCACATCATTTTCAAGAGGAAGAGGGAGAGTAAAGGAATTCTGAAAAGAGTTTAAAAAAGATTCCTAGCTTGGATCTGCACAGCCAAATAATTAACATGTGGGGGAGAACCACAACTTCTCCCACCAGTAGCAAGCAATGTGCGACGGCACAAAGAAACAATGGGTGAAAAGAAGGGTCAGTTAAAGGTTTCCACAGCTTCAGCTGCACTGCAGAAATAATCTAATTTGGCACCACTTTAATTGCCATGGCTCAATGCTATGGAATTTTGGATTTGTGAGACATTTAGGCTTCTCTTCCAGAGGGCTCTGGTGCCACAACAAACTACAGTTCGCAGAATTCCATAATACAGTGGTACCCCGGGATACGAATGCACCGCCTTACGAAATTTCCGGGTTACGAAAAAAATCCATTTAAAAAAACTGTTCCGGGTTACGAAGGTTATTTCGGGTTACGAAAAATTTTTTGGTGCTTTTCGGCGCTATTTCGCATGAAATCGCGGCTTTTCCCCATTAGCGCCTATGGCTTTTTAGCCTTACGAAGATTTTCAGGTTACGAAAGCGGCGGCGGAACGAATTAATTTCGTAACCCGGGGTACCCCTGTATTGAGCCATGGCAGTTACGTAGTGTCAGACTGGATTATTTCTGTAGTACAGATGCAGCCCATATCAGTGATGTGGTGAATCTGCTTTGGGTTTTATTTTAGACTTGAAAGGAGCTGTCCAGGGTGTTGACCTCTGTACCCAAAAAGTCTATAAAGAATCCCAGAGTAGATACACTGCACCAGTAGTACAGTGGTGCCTTGTTATCCTCCGAGGGTTTGGTTCCAAAACCCTCTGTGGATATCAAAATCCGTGCATGCTCAAGTCCCATTAAATACAATGGCAGAGTAAAATGATGTCCCTTATATAAAATGGCAAAATCAAGATTTGTTTTTTATATTTTTAAATATTTTCAAGCTGTGGATGCTTGAATCCGTGGATTAAAAAATCCTTGGATATGGAAAGCCAGCTGTAATATGGAAGCCTTCAGCTACTTTTTTGCTGAGTACCTTAGGCTACAGCCTTATGGACCATAGATGGAAATCAGTCTCATTTAACTAATCTAACTTCCTTCTTTGTAAACCTGCATAAGAGCACACTGAGAATCACCTAAGAGCAAATACTGCCAAGCAGTACTATGAAGTACATGTTTCTTCCCCATTCTACATACCCCGATATTTTACGACACGAGCAACACAATTATTATATTTTGTGTCATTGTTAAATTGTGACCATCTGAATTCTTCCCCACTATGGACTTTATTGCACAGTCCCCTGGAACGGGCATCACATGTTATAAAAGGGGATGGGATGGGAACGGAAGGTGGCATAGGACACAAAATTTACCGCACAGGAGAACGCCACCGCCACCATCACCGGAAGTTCCCTTTCAGTTCTGGATGCGTCCCCAGGTGGCAATTTTCAGGAACAGTTTAGAAGCATTCCTGAAAATCACCTCTTGGGGGAGGCATCCAGAACAGAATGGGAACTTCCAGTGGCGCCAGCAGTGTTCTCCTTTGCGGTAAACTGTGTCCTATGCCACCTTCCGTTCCCATCCCGCCCCCTTTTGCAACACACCAGGCCCATCGCAGGGACCTGTGCGATAAACTAGTATAACACAAAAGCACAGTAGCCCTCATGAAACAGTTTTGAAAAATGCACAAATCCATTAAAGTGTCTTATTTCCCAACAGAAATACTCAACTATTTGGGGGATTTGTTTTGTGATTTCTGTTGGTGGTTTATGAAGTGTTTATGTTCAGCTTCAAACCAACTAAAATTCTTTAGGAGCAGAGAAATGCAATTCCTTTTCCTCTCCCTCAGCAAGGTTTCAAACTTGGGAGAATGCTATCACTGAAGCAAGCAGTGTGCCTAAGTTAGACTTTGATCAATTATTTTCATATGGCTTCGATACTATTTTCTTGAGCAGAATTTCAAAATGAGGAACCTGCAAATAAAAAAAAAATATTTTATCAGGGATGTTTCAGATGCTCTAAAATCAGCCACATGGGGAGTTCCAAGATGGACCTACATGGAAGAAGCATTGTTTCTGCCATTAGTGAATTGTATGAATATGGTGCATAATCATTAGGAAGTGGCACTTATAGGTATTGACTTGACTATTCCTACAGGCCAAACATTTTGGCTGCCATCTATGAGGCCTGGGAATATACTTATAAGTTATAGAATGTAACCTGGTATAACGTATAGCATATAACATAAAATACATAAGATATGATACAGCTAGCTAGATGTATTCAGGGACGTAGCCAGGATTTTAGGAAGGGGGGGGTCCAGACTAAGTGCCACCATTATAATGGGGCTTGGGTGCAGCAGCGCAGCAGCACACACCATTCATTTTTCTAATGGAAGGGGGGGTCCGGACCCCAAGATCCCCCCCTGGCTACGTCCCTGATGTATTAAGAGGGGTGTGTGTGTGTGTGTATTTGAGAATTTTGGCTTCAGCTTAAGTCTGGGAAAACACCTACTGAAATGTCAGCAAGATATGACTGGGAATAAACCACACGGGAAGTGAGTGGATGTGACCTGCAATAACTGCAGGCACATGTAATGTGTTCAATTGTAATTGAGATAAATGAACACAAAATAAATTGTTTTGATCAATATGTAAATAAGGGACGGGGAACACCTTTGTTTTGATTTATTTTGATTAGATAATTGATATTCTGTGTGAGTTATAGTTAGAGTTAGAATTAGAGTTTGAGTTGGTTAGAGTTATATTTTACAACTCTCCTCTTGTTTTATTCGGGGGAATTTTACTGTGGGAAATTTTGAGAACTTGTATATCTTGACTGAGTCCCAACATTTTGAGTCTATGGACCGTAATAAATCATGGCTGACTGATATTCTGTGTGAAGCTAAGGAGAAACTAAAAGAAGCCGGGATAGATCCACAGATTAGACCATCTTTGGGATATCTCCATGCACAAAGATCACTGCCTCGGACAGGTGGGCTCTTCCTGATAACCTGAAAGACTGATATGTTGAAAACCTGCTCAAACCTGCTTGAAGATGGTACTGGTAAGATAAACATCTAGGCTACACTGAAATAGATACAAGAATATCCATGACTTCAATTTATGCCTATTATATATGCCTTTTGTTATAACAGATGCCTGTTTAAAAATGTTTAGTTCCTCAACAGATGAAAATGTATACCAAAATGAATACATGGATAAGTTACAATATTAAAATGGTAATGCTCTTATCTTTGTTAACTATTACAAAGCCTACAAAGAGAAGCAGAGAGATAAAGGTTCAGTCTCAATGAATGTGAATGTAATGTATGTGTGATGCCTTACATGCAATGTAATATAATAAGATGACAGCTCAATGCCCAGGCAGTGTCTATGTTTCATGTACATCTATGAATGTACATAATAACTAGCCTAAAAGAGTATCAAACAGCTTGTTCATTTCTTATGTACACATCCTGAGACTCCAAGACTTAAGAATACTTAAATGGAGTATTAATATTAATTCTGTCAGGTTTAACCATGTCACATATGCAAAACTATCACAAATTGAGTAATCCAGTAACCAGCAGGTGAGAATGGAATCCCACACATAATCCAGATTAGTTGAGAAGTGGCAAGGATCCTCAGTGTTAAGAGAGGAGTGGGGAACCACATCTGTTTCACATTGCAGTGTCATTTCTTCCCATTGGTGAGGCACATGAGACATATCTGAGTGTGAATTAAGTCTACCACTGAGCGTAATGTCTTGCTTCATGATAAAGACATGGGGCAAGGTTTGCCTTAAACTTTTTCTCCTGCTGCACAATCATCTTGAAACACAAGGATTTTTTGATATCATGGTACTGCTAGTCATCATTGTATACCATTGTAACGTTTTCAAATTTGTATACAAAGTTACGATGGCTGAAAGGTAAGAGAAGTCATTTTAATTTTCTATTTCTTTCTCTTTTTTCCTCATCTATTTAAGAAATAATGTTGTTCCTAATTAAAATCCATACTGCCAAATGCACCAAATCCTACTTTTTACTGCACATTTCATTTTCCCTACAAAATGTGCCCATCTGAATATCAACCTGAAGTTATTTCTTTTCTCATTATGCAGGAAACATTTTCAGTTTCCACAAGAAATTAATTGTGCATTGTTGGGTACGTTTTAGACTCAGCAGGTATGACAAAGCTGCTTTAACAAAAGAGAATATTGAAATTCATCTGACTGTATCATCTTTAGAAAGCAAAGTCTGATTAAGTATGATCTTTTTCACTGAGTACTCACTTGACCGTGTTTCGAGAGGTCATGAGAGGCTTCAAGGCATGGACTGTTTGTTGACCCTATGTCATCTTGTTATTCTTTTCCACTCTTACTTTATGAAATGCCCTTCTTATGAGTTCATGTCTAACTGATCTAGTTACTGAGGCACTACAAGTTTTGTTTTGCATCTTTGATTACTTGATGCTGTTGATCAAGAGAAGACAAATGAAAATCAGGAAAGGGTGAGATGGGCCAGGGATACAGGCACAATTATTCTGATTGTTGCATATATCTTGTACTAAATACATATACACAAATATTTCCCTCAAAGTTTCAGAATAGCACATCATTGCCACTATCGATCTATTCTTAAAATAACTGAAGGAAGACATTAATAATACAAATAGAGTGAAAAGTCCACCTAGCATCCTGTTTCCAATAAAGGCCAGCCATATGCTCCAGAGAAGAGCGCAAGTGGAATGTGAGTGCAAGCCATTGGTGTTGATGCATTTGCTTGCTCTTGTAATTCACAGTTATATTGCTTTTCAACATGGATATTCTATTAGCTATCCTTACTCTGTTCACATTTCTATCCCATCTTTCTTCCAATGAGTTTAGAACAGCCTACTTGGCTCTCCTCTTCCTAATTTTTCCTGTGATAAGCACAGGGTTGCTATAAGAGAGAATGGCTATCCCAAGCCCATAGATAGTTCCATGGCTCAGTGGAGACTTGAACCTAGATTATTCAAATTCCAATCCAACATTTTCACTGCATCACCACCAAATCACAACTCATCACCATTGCTAAGTCCATTCTTTTGAATGTATTCATTTTTTTCTAAAGAATCATCAAAGCAAATTCCTTTCACTATGCTGGGAGAGATTAATGTACTTTGTAAATTGCTAGGGTGTGTATGTGGATACACCTTTCTTGTTAGCTAGCAAAAGTGATTTTTTAGTTTACAGAACAATCATGTTCATCATGGCTATACCAATATAACAACAACATTTCCCACAGAAATGTATATTGGATGAGACGTAGCCTATTAAGGCTGCTGGGCACATGAATGTGGGTTTGTGGGAATGCATCTTTCTATCTATCTGTCTATCTGAAGATATGTTGAGACACATTTTGGCCCTCTTCTTCACATAGGTGCCCATGTATGTAAGAACTGCTTACTCATGGTGTTAACTGATATGTTACAGTGTTATCATGTCAGGATCAATGATTGTGGGTGACAGCATGACTTCTTCCTTTTGTGGGTGACAGCATGACTCCTGCTATCCTTTTTCTCGATAGGATATCAATTTTGTGGGGAAAAGTAATCTAATTGGCCTTACTCACCTGATGGTTGTATTCACAAATATACTTCATGCACATTCAATTGCACTATCATAAAGTGACTCCCGTATGGCTGGCTATATCTCTGTGTGAAGGGAGGAAAACCACACAAACTTAATATGCAAAACAATGAATTTTCCTTTACTTGTACTATACTAAAATGCTTACCCACTATCTGGATTCCACAGAGAACCAAAGTTTGTGGGGCATGTCTCATTACAATAAAACAATTACTTCTATTGACGTAAAATCAAAGTTCCTGCCAAACATGTAAATTTGGTTCAAGCAATTAGCAAAACAAGCTTTAAAACAATGTTCAGTTTACAATAAGCAAAGCAAGATTTTTCTCTCTTCAAGCTGTATTTTGCTGTTTTTATTTTTCATTCCACCTTGTAAGTTTGGGATCAAATGAATCATTTAATGATTTTTATGCTACACTGTAATTTTTTATTCTGTTATTCCTCATTTTGCCTGTATAATCTCCCAATTTTTTTTTTTTTTTGGTAAAAATATATATTTTATAATGGGGATATATTTTTCTTTTACAGGAAGGACTGTCCTTTGATTTTGTCTGAACATCAGTGAGTACTAAAATGGTTTTACTGTCAGCAGATGGGAAGAATTGTACTACACTAGGCTTATCCACAGGGCAATTAGACTTACCCTTTTGCCTTTTTGGTCCCACATAGGAAAATACGGAAGATGAGGGAGAAAAGATTAAAAGTCCAGAAAGCCATTCAGCCTGTTCTATCACCTTGCATGATGGCAGCAGTCCTTCTCATCCTATCCTGTCCTACCTTGAAAGATTGCTGTGAAACTCTTTTTCTGACAAGTAAAGCCATGCTTGGAAATGATTTCATGGTGATTTTGTTGTAGTGAAATCATAAGCACAATTTGCCTCTAGATTTAGTTTTGAAAAAAATAAGACAAAAGTTCATATATTAAATGTCATGGTGTGGAGGCTGTGCGGGAGGGGATTCTATCCAGATGAGATCCCCTCTGTCTCATTTTAAAGCAAAGTGAGGATTGAATCAGGCATCTCACAATCACAATACCCCCAACAGATGGCCACCCAGCCTCTATTTAAAGACTTCCAAAGGAGGAGACTCCACCACTCTCTGAGGAAGTGTGTTCGCTGTTAAACAGCTCTTACTGTCAGGAAGTTCTACCTAATGTTGAGATGGAATCTCTTTTCCTATCATTTGAATTGATTGCTCCAGGTCCTATTCTCTGGAACAGCAGAAAATAAGCTTCTTCAAGTTTCGATACTCCTTCAGATATTTAAACAGGGCCATCATATCACCTCTTAGCCTTCTCTTTTCTAGGCTAAACATACCCAGCTCCCTAAGTCTCTCCTCATAAGGCATGGTTTCTAGACCCTCCACCATTTTAGTTGCCCTCCTCTGGATACACCCCAGCTTGTCAACATCCTTTTTGAATTTTGGTGTCCAGAACTGGACACAATATTCCAAGTGAGGTTTGACCAAAGCAGAACAGAGTGATAGTATTGCTTCCTTTGATCTAGATATATACTCCTATTGATACAGCCTAGAATTGCATTGGCTTTCTTAGATGCTACATCACACTGTTGACTGATGTTCAGCCTGTAGTCCACTGTAGTCTGTACTGCCTTCAAGCCAGGTGTTACCCATCCTATATCTGCAAATCTGATAATCATGCCCTCTATTCTGTCATCAAAGTCATTGATAAAGATATTAAAAAGCACTTGGCATCCCACTAGTTACTTCTCTCCAGGATGAAGAGGAGCCATTGATGAGCACTCTTTGGGTTCAGTCAGCCAGTTACAAATTCACCTAATATTCACATATTTTACTAGCTATGGGGCAAAACAGACCACCCCAAAGGAATAGCTTCTGGCCACCCCTTTGAGCTCCGGATCAGGGCCATGACAACCAAATGCTGTGGCTCCGATCATCGAGAGAAATGACTAGTAGTTCTCTCCTGGGGCCAGTGCTAATCAACATCTTTATAAGTGATTAGGATGATGGAATAAAGGACATGTTTATCAAATTTGCAGATGACACCAAATTAGGAGGGGTAGAATATCCCAGAGGACAGGATCAGAATTCTAAATAACCTTACCAGAAGAGAGCTGTGCCAAAACTAACAAAATGAATTTCAGCAGGAAGAAATGTAAGGTACAACACTAAGGGGGAAAAAGAAAAAGAAATGCACAGATATACAATGTGTGACACCTGCCATGACAAGAGTACAAGTGCATTTGGGATCTAGGAGTCTTAGGAGACCAGAAGCTGAACATGGAATCAACAGTGTGATCCAGCAGCTGAAAAAGCCAATGTTTATCTAGGCTGTATCAATAGGAGTGCAGTGTCTAGATCAGTGGTCCCCAAACTGTGCTTTTTAAGTGATTTTGGATTTCATCTCCCAGAATCCCAGATTACTGGACAACATGGCTGAGGTTTCTGGGAGCTGAAGTCCAAAATCTCTTAAAGGGCACAGTTTGGGGACGACTTGTCCAGATTGAGAGAAATAATAGTGCCACTCTATCCTGTTTTGGTCAGGTTTCACCTGGAATACTGCGTCCTGTTCTGGGCACCACAATTCAAGACTATTGATAAGCTGGAACATGTCCAGAGGAGGGCAGCCAAAATGGTAAAAGGTCCAAAACCTTTTATTAGAGGCAGCTTTGGGAACTGGGTATGTTTAGTCTGGAGAAGACAAGCTTAAGAGGTAGCATAATAGCAATATTTAAATATTTGAAAAGATTTGATTTTGAAGATGGAGCAATCTTGTTTTCTTCTGCTCCAGGGACTAGGACATGAAACAATCGTTAAAAAAAAAAACTACCGAAACAAAATTTCTTGATAGTAAATGCTGTTTGATAGTAGAATATGTTGTCCTGGGGAAGTGGGGGAGTCTCCCTCTTTGGAGGTTTTAAAACCAAGGCTTGAATGGCCATCTGTCAGGATTGCTTTGATTGTGTATGTATGCCAAGGGGCTGGACTGGCTAACCTTTGTGGTCTCTTCCAACTCTATGATTTTTTGATTCTTGAACTTCCGTGTGTTAGTGCCTTGCTCTCACCAAAACCATCAAATTTTCTGCAATGGTGGAACAAGGCATCTCAGAAGTGATCCTTGTTTCTCAGTTTCAGCAGTCTTCTGGGGAGCATCTGGGAGGGAGCTTCAGCATGGCAAGAGGATGGTTACCAACACCTTGTTTTAAAAAAAAAAAATTACACTTTCTTTGTCATAACAATAATTGTGTCAGTAGTTGCAATAGCAGCAGAGGGCAGTTGATCATCTGAAAAATAGGCAGGGGGCATGCATGCCAATCCTTATTATGAAGTATAAACATACCATGGACTGTAGCAACATGTCAGTTTGCTCAGCTGTTCTTGGCCACAATCCAGCCAATGCTAAGTACCAACATCAGTGATACAGTTGGCCAGTTATGATAAATAAGTGTAATTTAGCACTTCGATAAACTTGAACCCAGATTAGGTCAAGCATATGTCAATTTAGCTAAGCTACATTGCTGCAAGCCATAATTCCAATTCTCCAACTCTGATTTTCCTTCTGGAAACAAAAAAGGAGTTTTTGACTATGCAAACAAAGACTACAAATTAACACACACCCCAACATATACTTAACACAAGATCCCCAGATTTTTCTGTATAGCCCACATGAAATCAATTTATAGTATATGTGCACCTGAAGATATCCAGGAAATTATTATTACTCTGTGATTTTAATCTGATCCAAAGAAGTATATTTTTCTTTCAAGGCAAACCATCAAAATGCCAGGAGTCTCTTGCATCTGCAGAGGCTGAAGTCCTTTCATACTTCTTCAAACATGTAATTCAAATGTGATGAATACCCAAGTAAAATCCTTCCAACGACCGGGCAGCTAGATAACTGACTTTGACACAGCTAGCAGGCTGTCAGTTCTTCTCAGAGGGAGTAATGTCTCCTAGTTTCTAGAGTTCTTAAGAATACTTTTTAATAAAATGACTGCTAATTAAGTCTCTACCAATATATATACACCTGTCCAGCTTTTAAATTGGGTTTGCTGATAAAGTACAGCTCAAGTTTCGACGTACGCCAACTGAGTCAATTCTTCTGGTGTCTTCAATCAACAATGACTAGAAAATTTCATAATATGGATATTTCTTAATAGAGTTGGAGGAAGAGGAGGAGGAGAATTCACAGTAAAGGTTTATATTTAATAATGGAATTTGACATTTGCCTAACATGGATAACCTTTTGTATATTTTTATGTAGATGGTACTTGTTTTAATGCTGTAAGCTATTGTGATTCAATTCCAACCAAAGATGTAGGATGCAGCAAGGATGGATAGATAGATAGATAGATAGATAGATAGATAGATAGATAGATAGATAGGATCCTATAGTAGACTTATCCTCCATGAATTCATCTAGTCCAGGTTCTCTCACTCTAATGCCTTCTAGTATTCTTGGAGTACAACTTCTGGATATACTGACTGTGGGAATCTAAGCACTGTAGCCCAATGACTGGGGAAAACTGACAAACTCTAGCATACTGTAGGATGGAGCTATGATTTTTTAAATGGTGTGAAACTGCATTATTTCTGCAGTGTAGATGCACCCACTGATTCTGAATATCACTGTAATCATTTCTTTCTACTGCTGTCCTTTCATAATTGAAGGCCTAAAGAATGCTTATATTATTTTTTTCAGAGGTAGCTTGCCAGTTTTAGAGCAGCTCTCCTGGAGAGTCTTGATTCATGATTAACCTGCATTGTACTCTTTTTGGCATCCAGTGAAGATCTTTTATTCTTCTAGGTCTTTTATAAGCTGCTGAAGTTTATTTTAAGATTGTTATAAAGATCTTGTAAGGTCACCACTGCTTAATCTTCTGTAGCTTTTATTTTATTTTATTTTATTTTATTTTATTTTATTTTATTTATATGCTGCCTGTCTCCCGGAAAGAGACCCAGAACACCTCACAGATCACGGATAAAATCATGTAGTGTGCATGGTTTTTATATTTTCTGGTTTTGTTTTATCTATTTAATTTGTCCATAGTGTGTTTTCTCCCCCCAAATCTACCTTATGCAACATTTTGGAAACTGCACAATGGACTATACTAAATAGAAATGTATAAAATAAATGAAGTAAAAAATACATAAAGACGTAAATGGATAAATAAATACATATTTCCGCCAGATGATCTATCAATTTTCTCTTCATTACCACACAAAGCAACAGTGTATCACAGGCCTTTTGCGCCCCCCCCCCCCACTTGGTGCATAATATCTGTACCCGTTCTATGAAGATAATAGCCAATATTAGTTAAGGAGTGGACAATTTATTATCCTTTGCAGTACTGGGTTATCCATGATAGATTCACCTTAGGGTCACCATAAGTCAGAAACCGCTTGAAGGCACACAATAACAATTCTGCACAGTCCAAATATGGACCCCCCTCCTATCTTATGGCTTTTTCTTCCTCCCAGAATAACAACATCTTAATGGAAGAGCTCAATGATAGTGAGGGAAGTGAGATAGTCTCACAGCAATTCAGCCACATAGAACTGACTGAGAACTCGCTGCAAATGAAAGAGGGCCCTGTGGCTGTGTCTTTTTTGGTCCCATCACTGGGACTATGTGAACATGCCATTTGCTACTGGCTAGACAGATTGGTTCACACTGTGTATTCTGTGATGATGCTCAGCAGAACAAGCAATCCCTTGTCATGGACTGGACAAAGGGTTTGCTTGCCGTCCGTGCAATGGGGCAGCATGTACATGAGTTCACTTTTCTATAAAATTCATGGGAGAGAGCATTTCTCTGCACACAATTCCTTCTGTTGCAAGGAGAGAATGTGCCCTGCCTTGAGGACAGCAGGTTCTCATGTGCACTGAAATCACAGTGCATGCAGAAAATGATTAGATCAGGGGTTTGATGCTTTAAAGAGGCATCACAGCAAAATAGGGAGGTGCAGCTAAAATATACTGAGAAGGGTATTCTTAGTAGCTTGAGGACTAAACACTGATTCAGTGTGTTTATAGTTGAAACAGATTTTCTTAGTCTTTCCCCATTGTACTTTCTCACTGAATTATAAACATCCTGCACATTGAGACTTGTTTGATAACAATTCAAATAGAACTGAACACAGAGAATTTTTGGAATGTCTGCCAGGATGAATATTCAGATCCTATGCCATGAATTTTAAGCAGATTGCATATGAATTTCTAGATGAAAGACTTTGCTGAGGATCTTAGAAATATAAATAGCAGGGAAAGAAAGACTCGAGTTAATCCAATTTCCAGTAGAGATAAAAGGTACCTCAGAGGTTGAAAGACTAGTTTTCAACAAATGTGTTGTTGCAATGATTCTTTAACTTGTTCTAGTAAAAGAACACTTATGCTGATCCCTGGAGAAATAGACCTTTGATGGCAACTGGCTTTTTTTTTTTCTTTCACAGCTTACTTGTATACTTCATTTTTTCAAAATCAACAAGAAAAATAAAATATGTATGTATATTGTTTCATATGCTCTAGAATGATTTTCAACTTCATCACTACAAAGCTAAAACAAAGTAAAATCCTAATGAAGACTGATATGACACTTTCTGAATCCCACTGATGCTTCGGAGATAATCAAGAAGGGGGACTCCCAATGAGAAAGAGCAACATGAAGCAAATGTTTCCAGGAGGATTATATTCACTTAGTAGCATGATCTGAAAATATACTAGTCTGCAATGTGTACTCAATTGACTCCTAAGATGTGGCAAGTCAGAGAAAAGAGGAGGAAAGGAGAGGGAAAATTCAATTTCTAAAACTGAATTCTCATACCAGATGGATGTCCAGTCACGATCAGCTGAAATAAGTCATTTTTAATATTCACTCCTTGATAAATACTCAATGTTAGATTTCAAATTATCAGAGCCAATTTTTTTTCTACCCGAGGAACAGCAATAATAATAATAACAATAGTGTTCCCCCACTCCCAAATTCAAGATGCATAGTATTTTAGAACTTTTAAATTATACTTGGACCAAAGGCAGAATATCCCATAAGCATCCTTTCTATTCCTGGCAGTAAAAATATAATCTTTGAAATAATTTGTTGCCCTTTCATTCCACATCCTCCCCCATCAAAGTCCAACAAGTTTCCAAGCATCAATATCTATCCTCCCTTACATCACAGGATGGACTGACCTTTCTATAATGAGCTTAATGTTCTACTGTTTATGTAAAGGATTCATTGCAATGGGGATTTCAGAGACCTGAGAGGATGGACTCAGTTTGCAAGGCATGGAAAACCACTGCAATGTGATGGGTGCTGCATGCAGTTGACAGGAATGTGTGGGAGTATCATATTATTCTGAATAGGTAGAAGGGAAATCGAGAGGATATGACTTGTCAAGAAAGAAAGCATGAGGTTTGGAATCCTCTTGGATGTCCAGGTCTGCCGAGAACAACTTTTTCAGCTATTTCCAATAAATTGGCCCTATATGGAAATACATTGTGCATTTCCTTTTATGCTGAACCTTCCAACAAAAATAGCTTCCCTCTCCATTAAGTTAGGATGCCTACAGGAAGGACCTGATTTTTCCAAAGAAAGGTGTAGGACAAACTAGACATACTAAACCACCCCTGAGCATCCCAGGATGGCTAGAAGGGGGTTCTGAGTCATTTTGGCCTTGTTGATACTCTTGATTCGGAATCAATGGATTTCACCCTTGTCCCCACTGAGGTCCCAGAAAAAACAATCATAACATTTTCCTAAA
Organism: Sceloporus undulatus; assembly: GCF_019175285.1. Taxonomy (NCBI): domain Eukaryota; kingdom Metazoa; phylum Chordata; class Lepidosauria; order Squamata; family Phrynosomatidae; genus Sceloporus; species Sceloporus undulatus. The sequence continues at coordinate 139,347,447 of NC_056522.1, forward strand.
TCTCACAATCAGCCTCCCTGCTTCCAACAGGGACAGCTTTACTATGAGGTGGAGTGAGGTGGCTACCTAAGGCAGCAGATTTGGAGGGTTATTAAAGGGCTGCAAGTTGTTAGTTACTTAATGTTTTATTGTTATCTTTCAAGTGCCAGGAAAGGGGCAAGATATTTGTGGAATTTCCCACCAATGCATGCTAAAAATAACATGACTGACATTAGGTACTATGCACCTCAAGAATGTAGGAAGAACCATTTTGGATAATAATGTCCTATTTTATCTTGTATTTCATTCCCCATGACCAATAAGATCCCTATAAAAACTCTGTATAGAAGATATGAGTTCAACAACATTCTCTCACTACCATTCCTCGGTATCTTTCTGATACTGGAGGTAATATACAGTAGCCAGAATGCTACTGTCTTCCATGAGTCTGTCTAACTCTGCTACTGTCTTTAAAGGGTACCTAGCCACTGATTCTCTCTATAATAGCAGGTGGAAGGATGCACTGTTGAATTGGAAAGTGGACATGGGCAAACAGATGGACTAAATAGGAACAGCAGAGTTTTTCTTGGCTGAATGCTGTTGGCTAGTCCCAACCAGAATAAATCCACTCCTTCAGTTATTGAGCAGTGAGTCAACATTTAGGAAAAACTCCCTAATAATTGAGTCAATCCAACTTCGGACTAATGGTAGGATTATGTTCTTAGTAGTTTAATATGTGCTGAGTGAAGGAGCACTTTCATTTATCTGATCAGATCTGATGCAGTTCTCTACCTCAGGAAACAATAGGTATTTGGCTAACCCTGTAATGCTGCATTAATCACAATTAATTGCACACTAAAATTTACATGAGTTTATTGTCTGACAAACAAATATGAGGAAGAACTAATTGTGTGATTGTGTGATAAGTCTGAGATAGCTAATTCACTTTATTGTCTGTAAGGAACACAGTTTATATGAACTTGATTAATTAATGCCTACACGGTGATTATAGGAAGGTTGGCTTCCATAAATTGTGCACAGCAAGGACAAATTACATGACATTTCCATCCTCATCAACAAAGGTATTCTGCTGTGTGTGAATGCATTGCAGTCAGCAATCATAGTTTGATAAAATGAGTCGTCATATTTATTTTCAGTTCAAAATATAGGTTAGACACTCACATAGTAGGCTATAGGATGACTACCCCTGATCTCTGGAAACAAGATTTTACTTTGGGGTCACTCATAGATAAAAAAAAAAATCTTTATTGTGGGTCAGCCCATAACTCAATGTGAAAGTAAGAGCCTCGGAAGCAAAATACTTACAGGCAAAATGCTTGCAGTTATAGGGCTAGAGACAACAGCCGGGGAAAACATCAGCATAGAGCATAAGTGGGGAGTGTCAGGCCCCAAAGCCAAATCTGAACTGCTTTGCATCCCAGTCTAGTCCTTTGGAGTTCCCTAGAGAGCCACTTCTTTCCTCATGACAGCATCATTTGCAGATTCTCCACTTTTTGTATGTTTTCCCTGCCGTCTACAATTCTGAAGCCTCTCCTAAGTTACTGGTAGTCATTTAAGAAAATAGGTGCTGATTTCTTTTTTTAATCCTAGCCTCTCATGGTAGCTTTTATGCATGTGCACATTTCCTGCAACAATTTATTGGTATGAGCTATCCTTGCTTTCTTGTAAAATATTTCAGGGTGGTATGTATGTGCCCTCACACATCCATATATATGGCAAATACAGCTGCCTATGTTTTTGGATTCTGTTTGTCGTTCAACAATGCAGACTTGCACAATGAGTGCCTGCACTTCAAAATGTACCACTAAACTACAGATAGAATATATATGGACTATTAAGCCTAATTGACTGGGGATCAGAAGAACTATGGACAGAAACCAAGGGACAGAGTCAAGGACAAATGCAGATAGACACTATCTGTGGCTGAAAAGAAAACAAAGAAACAATGGATAACAGACAAAAGTAGTAAAGGAAAGATGAGAAGCAAAAGAAGAGGAAGACAGGAACAGAACCAAAACCATGCATGCAACTGATTAGTATGCAAGGGTAAAGAGAATGATCATAATAATCAATGCAGATAAAAAGAAGCTGACAACAAAAAGGAAGAACAGCCAACCTCCTCCACAAGATCCATGAAATCAACAGGAAATTAAAACAAGGGTGGGGATAATCTATGATCAGAAGAGGAACATAATACATGCCCAAGATGAAATATAAAAAATGATGGAAGCAGTATACAGAAGAACTATACAAAAGAAGATGACACATGGGGAGAAGAATCATACAAAGATGAACCCCAAATTTTGGAAGGTGAGGTGAAAGCTGCACTCATTGCAGTGGCATCACTGGGGCATGGAGTAGGGAGTGTGGACCAGTTGAAATCTCAGAAGAGGGGTGACCCCCCCAGTCAGGCCTCCTCCTTCACCCCTCACTGCTGCTATGAATCAGACAACATGGAGGCACTGACAAAGAGGGGCAGACTCCCTGCACCTCGTTGCTGCCATGTCATCTACACATGGAGATACTGAGGGAGAGGGCCAGTTGCACTACCCCCTTATCCCCCCTCCCCGGAGCCCTGTCCCCCGCACCAAGTGACAACTGTGGTAGGGATGCTGCTGACTCAATGCAATTGAGAATAAAAAACATTACCAGGAACAGGCAACATATCCATAAAACTGCTACAATCCACAGAGACAGAACCAATTTTAGTTCAGACTAAAATCTGTCAACAAATATACATTCCCATCCACAAAAAAAGGAAAAACAAAATATTGGACCATAGCATTAATTTCTCAGTCACACTCAAAATTCTGCAGCAAAGACTTCTACCATAGAGTGAAATATTTCAGAAGCGCAAGTTGCATTCAGGAAAGAACGCAGTGTGGATCACACTGCAAACATATGATGGATAACGAACTGCACTGGCAAATTCCAGAAGAAAATCAGAATATGCTTTATAGACTAGAGAAAAGGCTTTGACTGCCTAGATCATAAAAAAGAAATCCACACAATTGATTGATGTTAAAGAAAAAGGTGTGGCCTTACTTTTGATTTTCCTGATGTGGAACCTGTACTCAGGACAGGAGGCTACCATTAGAACGGAAAACAGAGAAAGAAAATGGTTCCTAATTGGAAAGGAGGTCAGGCAAGACCGCTTTCTATCAACTACTAGTTTAACTTGTATGCAAAAATATCATGTGCAGAGTAAGTTTAGACATGGAGGAAAGAGGAGTGCAGATAGGAAGAAGGAATGTCAACTCTTTAAGATATGCAAATGACACCATGGTACTAGCAGAAAACAACAAAGACATGAAACAATTATTAAGGAAAGGCAAAGAAAAAAGTAATAAGGTAAGCTTCATGTTGAACATTAAGAAAACAAAAATGACAATCACACTGCTGCAGACTTACATAAATTCAATACAGATGACAAGGAAACTGAAATAGTTCAAGACTCCCCATACCTTGGATCATTCACTGATCAGAACAGAGATTGCACATAAGAAACTGGAATGGGGAGGCAGCAATGAAAGAACTAGACAAGATCCTAGAGTGTAAAGATATAAAAAAATCACCCAGGTCATTGCAATTCCCATAATCACGTACAGATTGGAAAACTGGACATTGATGATAGAAAGAAAATCAACTCATTTGAGATATGATCCTGGAAAAGAGTGCTGAGGATACTGTGGATAGCCAAAATGCAAACAAAAGCATTCTAAAAACAAACAAGCAACAAACCTGAACTCTGTCTGGAAACCAAGACTAAGCTGAGGCTGTTGTACTTTGGCCACAGTGTGAAAAGGCACAACTCACTAGAAAAGACCATAATGGTAGGAAAGGTGGAGGACAACAGAAAGAGAAGAAGAATGCATACCAAATGGATGGACTCATTCAAGGAGGCCACGGCCCTGAGCCTAGGTAAAGCTGTTGAGGGCACAGAGTCTTGGAGTTGTCTCATTCATGAGATCACCCTTTGCCAAAGTCAACCTCAACAACAGCAACAATTACAGACATTTCAGAGCCATAACATAGTAACTACCTTCCAGCAATCTCTGAAAGAATGTTCCAGGAAAAAATCTCTTGACTGGAGTTTCTTGTGCTTATACTGTACTGGCATTAGGTCCAAACTGTCGAACCTTTGGAAAAACTCTGGAAACCCAAGTAAATATGCTGTTATTGTTATTTTGTCTTGGTTCCACTTATGCAGACATTTAAAATATTTGTCCATATGGAAACTGAAGCCAAGACATTAGATTCAAACTAAGGATTCCATAGTACATCTGCAATTAAGTTCATCCTGTTCTCATTATTAACTGGCTGAACTGCAAGTTGGAGCTCAGGGCAATTTTGACTGCATTCATCAGTCAGACACAGAGCACAAGGCAGTGGCATTGCATAGCCTGACCTCAAAGGTCACTCTCATGAAACTTCATGGGGGTATTGCCACTTTGTTGTATGCATTCAGGCCCACTCCAATCAATTGCTTCTCATATCGCAGGAGGTTTCCTTCCAGGTATACTCATTAGAGTGGGAATACCAGAACTTTTGACCTTTCCTTGGCCCTTGGTAGTGCTTTTTTTCTTCTTTCTAACTACGTTGTCTCTTCGCTTTGCTCCCTACAAGAACTGACAGTGTTTCAGGGATGCTATCGTCTTTGGAAATGCCAGTCATCTTTCTCCCAACGGGGATGAGATTTGAGAAAGAGAAAGTAGAGCTGGGCAGAGTAGAGAAGAGGCTGTCACTGCTGCCACTAGCCAGACCACTAGTGACTTTAACACTCTTAAATCTGGGAGGGGGAAATGATGTCTTCTTCCTTTCCCTTCTGCTTCCAGCTTCACTGGAAATAGCAGCTATTTTCCTCACCTAAGAAGTGTATCTTGAGAGTTTCTGTCACAAAGGAGGAGGTAAGCAGAATAAATAACACACCCTTACCTAGCATGGCATGAATGACATGACCAAGGGAGAGTCTCAAGCCTCTTCCTTCATCTGTATTCCCTTTCCAGAGAGGTTAATTGCTCTCTTTCCTAAAATGGATCTCCTGACCCAGGTGGAGTCTGTGGTCACGGTATGTGCCAAATGAGCAATAGCACTGATAACAGATAACGGTTCAACAGGAAAGTAAAATGCCATGATTTAGTGCTAATAGGTTTTTGTTTGTTTCTTTGTTTTGCAACCGTAACAATGGAATGTGGTTTATTTATAACAAGTGTGGAGGGGACAGGCCAGGAGTCAAGCAATTATTAGAAGACATGATTTGATACAGTATCTGTTAGGTTAGCCAATGTGTAGTATTTACAATCCCAGCAAGTTCCACTTAATTATTTAATCTCCAACCACACAATAACTTGGCTCCCCTCACTGCTGTATTATGATAGTGTTAATCTACAATTAACACCAGGAATGGGGATAAAGCCTGCAGTCCCAAGACTATTTTTGTGGCTGCCTGAACCTCCAGATGGGAAAATAGGTTTTTTTCCCCATAGAGGTTCAATTCTCCCTTAAAACAAGCTCCCACACTTTGTTTTAGCCACCAGCCTCTGTTTTGTTTTGTTTTAAGTTGACAGTTCTGAGGGAGGAAGGAGGAGGACCAGCAGCAGTTTAAGTGATCTTATGGTCATGGTTTCCTACTGAGGAGTTTCTGAATGCAGCAATTTGAAGAGTTGTCCCTAGACTATCTACCCTTAGTCACAGAAATCAAATATATGGTAATTGCAGTCCCAGTGTAATGTTAATGCCTCTGGTGTAGCTACCCACTATAGATCAGTACTAGAAGTGTCTGTAGAATATGTTGGGTCAAAGTGATCCACTTAATCCTGAAGTGTGTTTTTCTCATTGGGGCCCAAGACTTGCCTCTCTGTGTGTCAGGTTCCTTTGGACCTGTCATGGCTCAGGAGCCCAGATTTCCTCCTCCATTTTAGGAGATCCATTTCATCTGAGAGTCCTCTCTCATTCACTCCTATGCAGGTGGCTGCTGTTGCTTTTCCTCCTCCTCTTTTACCTCCCAGTCCCTGAGCTTCCTCTAACAGATAGTAACTCTTTCAAGCTGTTGCTTAGCAACTCCATGGGAAGGGGATGAAATATTCTGAAGAGAGCAAATGACAGTCTGCTTCACTGACCTCTTCTTTAATAGAATTGCATCCTCTCAATACAATTTTCATTTCATTTTAACCGTTAAAAATATCTTAGTCAAATAAATGGCCTTTGGCCAGAACCCTCAAAGCCAGGAATCTGCTACTTTCCAAGATGCTATCTGTTTCAACAGGAGTGAGCATTCTTGAAGGCAAAGCCAGGGGATCACTCTGAAATGGATGTTGGGGCAAGTAAGCAATATCATCTGGCCAGGAGCTACATCCAATTTCCAATTTGCAGAATCCAGGAAGTGGAACTGGGGCTAAGATCTTAGATCAGCTACTTAGTTAAGGATGCTTAACTAATTAGTAGCATCTCCTGACCTGAACCTCCCTGACCCTGCTTTAGCAGGCACCAACTGCTACAAGCAACAACGGTCTGTTCTCCTATCCATTGGAGTGCAACAGACTGATGTTTCCATCCATGTCCCACCAACAATCTCCAGTGAAATTCCTGCTGCAATGTCTCATTGTGCCAAAGATCACTGGCAAGAGAGAGGGATGGGGTGGAAACACCAGTCTGATGTTTCCCTGTTAACAGGAAATAGACTTCCATCACTTGCAGCAGCTGATGCCTAGTAAGACGGGATTGGGGGACTTTTACCCTTGTGGCAATAATTCTACGATTGTGAATCACTTACAGATCTGTAACTCTAGATTATGAACCCAACACTGCAATGCTGGATTCCAAACAAAAAGGTTTGGGAGTCTGCAGAATGAGTCCGAATTGAATTAATGGCTATCAACTTTCCAAGACAGACTGTCTTGACTCTCTTTTCTTCCTGTCTTTTCCCCCTCACAGCTTGCTCCCCATACAGAAAGGCACTAAGAAGCATTACCTGCTCTCCAGAGAAATTTTGGTGGATACAGAGATGGCTACAAGAACAGCCTGTGTCCCAGTTCTGCTGACAGCAAATGGTCTGCTGATGGAACAACACCTTTAGATCCACTAAGGACCAGATTATCAGTGGTTCAGCTGCCTAAGGCCCTTCACTGGCTAGGAGCCCAGTGTTAAAAAAAGATGCTCTATTTGCACCCTGTCATTCTGCGATCACTTTCTGATTCTTCTGTTATTTTGATAGCATCAACATTTTGTGAATCAGCTGAGTAATTAAATTGCAATGAATAGGATCAGGCTGGTAGTCTTATTGAAGTTGCAGGGTTGAAAACAGGCTCACACACAAAGGTGTTTGTGCTTATTTCTGTGCCTCTGTTGATGGAATAGGTCAAAAGTGCTATTTCTAGAATGGCTTCAGAATCCCAGCCCTTTTAATTGAGTCTTGAATTTCTGTCCTAATCTTCACTATTGTTTAGTGCAGTATCTTTGTGGGCAAGGGATTGCCTTGCTTGCAGTTTGTATGGGTTAAAGGCCCCTGGCCTTTCCCCCACCATTGAAATAGATACTAGTTCAGTCTCATGATCTTCCAGCTTTCAAGAGTGCTGTTCCCTTGTTCAGACTGCACGGTTCCTGGTGGGGATAGTTTTTCTACCAGATTAAAATAAAAGATGAGGAACATCAGTGTTTCTATGTTACACATGCTACAGATACGTCAAACCACACAATGAGGTGTTTGTTTTGTTTTGTTTTTGGCTACTCTACACAGGTATATAAAGAGATTTGGCTTAGTATGTTGCTGAGTTAGCACCCTGGACTATCTTTCTTTTGTTAAAACCTGAGTTAAATTGATATGACTCCACCAAATGCTTCTGAGGAAGTAGACTGAAGTCTCCAAAAGCTCATGCTGCCAATTTATTTCTTTCCATTAGTCTCAAAGGTGCTGCTACAAGATCTCTTTACGTACTGATATGACTCAAGTTGAATCTGAAATATTTTTGTCTCACCTGTTTATTTCTGGACTTCTTCCAAGTGTTATAGCCTACTGCCTATGCAAAGTATGACCTTTCTTTCCTTCCAGTTAATCAAAGCAAGGGGGGAAATGTTTCCCTAAATGAGTCCCTATATATTATACTTTTCCAGAAACTTCATATTTTCATCTTCTTTCAGAAATGTCCCTTACTCAGATCAGCTCACTGGGCACATACCAGAATTGGTGAGGTGGGGTGAGGAATTCTTTTGATTTTATAATATTACAGACAGCAATCTGTAGCCACAGATTTTTTTTAATTCACAAATATTTTAAAATTATATAAATTTGAAAAAGCAAACCTCGATTTTGCCATTTTATATATGGGACCCCATTTTATTACCCCATTGTATCTAATGAGACTTTCACATCCATGGATTTTGGTATCCACAGGGGTAGTGGGTGTCCAGGAACCAAACCTCAGTGGATACCAAGGCTCCACTTTATTTTTATGTTTTAGGCACCAGCTCTTGATGTTTCATAACATGTTCATGAATGGCATAAATGAATGAAAGAATAAAAAGAAAAGTTGTCCAGGACTTCTAAATCCTTCCACTAAAGATTTCACCATTTATTTAATTCTGGGTCATTCTTCAGCCTCCCAAACATTTACAAATTGTTTTGCAACCGCTATGTACAATTGCTTGCCTGCTATGGCTTTTCATTAGCTCAGAGAAAAAAAGTCCCAGCTATAAGTCATCATTTGAGCAGAACAGTGATGGTGGTGAATTTTTCTGACACTGTAGGAAGGATTCTTTCAAGGTCAAATGTTCTCCAATCTTTGAGTAGAAGAAGGCCCATTGGCAGCCAGGCAGCCATTGGAGCGCTCCTATTGTGCTAAATAATAATCAAATACTGTGTTCATTGACTCTAAACTTTGTGCAATCCAAGGAAGTTGTCAGTGCGGTGCAGTGGTTAAAATATAAAGTTGGTGAGGGATTTTCACATTGTACTGTTCTTATCCAAATATTCCTGCTCTGCATGCATATATACTATGTGATAGACTGCAGTGCATGCTTCAGAGCTTCATTTAATATCTTCATACATTTCCAGTCCCTTTTATTGTAGCTCTGGAGAGCATTTGCTTCTTAATTGATGGGCAAGGAGGTTCTTTTTTCCCTCCACTCCGACATTCTTTCTAAGTGCAGTTCACTTATTCAGTACTATAACTCAGCAGGAAGAGGTAGAGAGGTTACTCGAGATTTATATACCTACCTGATTTACATATGTGAAAAGCCAATGGTTTTAAAAGCATTATGGACATTTTCCATCATTATCACTGAGACAACGGGAAAAAGTACCAGCTTTTCAAGTCAAATGTATCCATTTGCCAAGCGAAATAATTGAAGTTTATTATTATGAATCCCTCAGTTCTTCCAAGGATGAATATCTTATCTTTCTCAACATGCTGTCCTCACAACATCTAGTAGTTTAGCTTGAGAGATACTGACACTGCCAAGGTCACCCAATGTACTTCATGGATAAAAGGGGAAATTGCATGCCTCCGTTTCTTTGCTCCAGATCTGCAATTCCCTTCTCCATGCTCACTGCTGGTATAGTGATTTCAACATTGTTCACACAACTTAAAGCAGGGAACTTTTGATAACATCTTGAGCACCATAAAATAGGGGTTGCTCTACAGTGTGTCAGGATAATCTACAACTAGAGGTATCAAGATATTTCAGTTTTGTTCTCACTGTGTTTGCAGAATTTGCCCTTTCCCAGTTTTTAATCTGAACTGGGCTTTCCAGACTATCTGAAAAACTGTCTCTCTAGATATGAGCCTGCCCAAATTTTAAGATCTTTAGGGGAGAGCTTTTTCTTGAGCTGCAGAAATAGTTTGGCACTGCTTTAACTGCCTATGGAATCTTGGCATTTGTAGTTTATTGTCTGACGGAGGTGGCTAAATATCTCACAAAACTGCAGATATCAGAATTCCATGCCATGCATGTGAATGTATTTTTCCAGTCCACAAAATATGTCTGTTAATTTTTCAAATGTATTTATTTTTAATCATACATTGGGCAGAAACCTCTATTATTGTATACATTATTTAGCTTTACATATACTTAGCTATATAGCAGAGATGCTAAGGCACTTGTTAGTGGATTGTGAAAATGTGTAATGGGACACTAGAGTGTCCCATTGTGTATTGGCACCCCCTTAGCCAGTATCTGAATGTACAAAGGAACTGATGCACATTGGTCCCAGTGTACATCTGTCCCTTTGTGCACCAGTCTTCTTGTGCATTGGTTCAAATGTGGATTGATGACCTTTCTGGCTCTCTCATGTAATAACATAACAGCAGCCCATTATTAGATGCAGACATTATAGAACTGCCCAATTCTAATTCCCTCAGACTTAAGGCTATTTACAAAGATGCAGGTTCCCATGAGGATTCTGGCCCAAAAGTTAAATATCACCATGGTTTAATGTTCATTTTCCTCTCCAAAAAGCATCAGAAGCCTTTCCAGCAAGGTATGGATTCTGGCACTTGTGCAGCCCAGGACATTCATGTGTGTTGTAGCATAACAATCATAAAATGGATGTCATGTGGGTCTCAATTATACACACCCATTCCTCCATACTCCTCTTTCACAGTTCATAGACCTGAAGAGAATTTCCTTTCAGTGACATTTCTTTTTTACATTCCCTGTGTTGATTCCTCCTCCTTCTTTCATTAGAGACTATGCTCCTTCTAGAAGAGGTTCCTGACCAAAGAATAAATGCAATCAGCTTGGTTTCTGTTTATATAACCTGAGAGAAAACATATTCTTGCTGATGTATTTTTCATGGAATCACTGAAACTCTTTTGAACAACTTATAGTAATTTAGATCCAAAAATAGCAGCCCATACAAATGGAGGCCTCAAAGAGCCAGAATCCAGTATTATCAAAAGGCATTTGTCATGTGATTAATTGTGAAACCCACAAAAACAACTCACTGCACCTAGTGTTACCTCTAAAAGAAATTTTGTTCCACTACTCTTTATGTTTTCATTCATTTTCCATTTCTTAAAAACGTTCCCTTAAAAACTTTCAAAAGGCTTGAGGTTTTTTTTAAATGCTCCAAAATGTTCCAGATTTCATACCCCCTAAACTTACCTTTCCAGCCTCAGGGCCACAACTGATGAGTTTCCAAGGCTGTGCAGATCAGGGTACTGGGAAATAATGTCTATACAGTTGTAGGACACATTGAAAACAGGCACCTGGAGACACCCTCTTGGGGTCTTCTGCAACTGCTTCTCTGTATGCATCCAAATGACTGGGAATGCCAGGCAAGAAAGGTTGGATGCTTGGGAGACATATCAGGTCATTAAAGACTGTGAGTGTTACTGAATTACTGAATAGTATGCCAAACACAGAGAGCCAGTGTGGGATAGTGGTTTGAACATATGGCTTGGGCTCTGGAGAAAGAGGTTTGGGTTCCTGCTCAGCCATGGAAACCACTGGCTTTCATACACTCTCAGCCCCAGAAAACTCCATGATACGTTTGCCTTAGGGTCACCATAAGTCAGAAATTGAAGACACACAACAATAACAAATGCCAAGCACCCTTTCCCCCCAGAAAATAATGAAAAAATAATAATAAGTAGACATTACCTATTACACAAAAAGGGATGAGCTGTAGTACTTTCCAGCTGTTATATTTTTGTGCTAAATAGACATTATTATGCCCTTGTTACCCCCAAAAGTTATATATTACATGTAATGTTGATACTTTCATCATGTTACTTCCAGATTGTGTATGTGTAGCTACTTATCTATTTATTTCTGTTTTGTACTTCTATCTCATCAGAGTCCCCTAGACTGTGGCTTTAAGAGTGACTAACACAACTGTGCCAATTATAAAACAACAACAAAAATTAAAACTAAAAATACAACATTAAAACCAGTTTAAAACAGCAGGGTTCATAGCAGCAGTTGCACCATAAATTCCCTACCTAGTTAATGTTAGCCCATATGCAAATCTGGTAGATTGGATTCATCAACAAAAAACAAATGCATTATAGCTGACTACATTACCTGGAGGAGGAAAGATTAGTCTGGTACCACAGGCAACAAGGAGAAAAGAAAGAGAAAGAAGTGTGTGGGAAGAAATGAAGTGATGTATGTTTCTAGAGATGAAGAAGCAGTGGAACAGACAATACAAAAAGAGAATATATGACAGTACTGTCTTTACTTCTGTTGCCTTCTGGAAGGACAGTCACCTGGGCAAGTGTGGTTGAACACATCTCTCAAGAGCTAACAACAATCCCCCATGAATGCTTCATGGAATGGAAAGATCTTCCCTTGTTTCCAGAATGTAAGGACTGTATTAATTTGCTGGATTTCCCCACGGAGGGAATCCAACAAGGAGAAACACTTGGAAATAGCTTCAGGCCCCTTGTCCCATCAGGTAGACTTCAGAAAAGAAAAGAAAAAGTCCTTCTCCCAAGTATTACATCAGTAAAAATGTTGAACTTGGCATTGGACACTCCGGGTTAGGTAGCATATCTAATTAAAGTTCTGTTATTAAATAACTGTGGCTCTATAGCCTACAGATTGGAGTTTTTATGTAACAACAGTAATTATTCCCACAAAAGGGAGAAAATTCAAAAGATTCAAAAATTATCAGCATTTTGCTTGTGATATCTACTTTAATTAATATGTTACTCAAGCGTCTCTCTGTGTCTGCCTCATTTCACACAGGCACACAGGGCCTTTGCAGTAATCTCCAGTCTCGGTATATTCTCTTCTCCCTTCAAACCTTTCCTTTGAAAAAAAAAACCATGTTCTGTATTTGATCTCATACCCCTGATTCATTCAAGCAGGGTTATTAAATATTTTAATATACTAGAGAGATATAGGAGACTCCACAGGACCCATGTATTCTCAAAGCTGTGCTTCTTGCTCTGACTTCAGCAAGCACACAGCGGGTGTGTGAGTCTGCATGCAAGATGAAGCAATCTATGAAACCTGTTCCTTTATCACTGTTGAATCTCATTTGAGTAATCTCATCTATAACTGCAGTTGGCTTAATTGTACATTATGTTGCCTTATGGAAACATAGAGTGGTCTGGCTCTCCCATTACACAGAGTGAAGGAACTGCCTCAGGTGGCAAATTCCTGAGGAATAGCAATAGCAGCTTTTCAACTGTTTTGAGCCCCCTGGCTATCCCCCTCGCTTGGAGGGAAGACCTGTCTGTGCCACACAACCTTTGCTTACTCCTCCTCTCATCTCAAAACATTTATAGTGCCTTCACATGTAGCAGAGATTACCATGCCCATTTCTGATTTTGAATTAAGTTTCAGCTGCCAGTGCAATTCATGGAAAACAAGAAGCATCGTGTTGTTATTTGTCCCAGGCAGCAACATGTCATAAGCAACTCTGGAGCATAGATACTTCTGCATGCATATCCATTATCTTTCACAGGTCTGATAACAACGTACTCAGATCTGCTGCCCCACTTGGGACACTCATGTGCAACAGCTGGTGAGTGGATTTCATACCAGAAGGAGAAAATTACCACAAATATTTTTGCATTGAGTGAGTTCTGTTAGGAGAATGAGAACAAAGTTTGATACCTTTAAACGTGATGTGGCAGAAGAATCAGAAGTCACAGCATCTTAGTTAAGCCAGAACCAGAGCCAGTTTAACAAGAAGGTAGATGAAGGAGTCAAGACGCAGTGATGTGTAAAAGAAGGCATACCACAGTACAAATGAAGAGCACACTGTGAGGTCAGTCAAGTGAACCCAGAACTGGGATTAGACTTCACTGAAGCCTGAAAGATTACACACTGCTGCTCTTTCTTACATTGGATCCTCATTTGTTGTTCTTGATTTGGGTGCTCTCCTGCCCATGTAATATATTCTTCAGCTGCTTAATCCCTTTAGCACCAAAGCAAGCACAGAGAGAGGGCCTGGAATTTTCAATGATTCTTATACACTCTAAACTGGAAGATCTGGGACCCATCCAGTCAAGCATCTGTGGACAGCGTGGATCAAAATAAAGCGTAGAAACAAAGGATGGCTTGAACATGCAAAATGTTACTAAAAGAGGAGGTACTTAGTAGAAAAGTTATAACCTTCAGATAAAACATGGTCACTTTCCCATCTGCTCAAATTCAACAGGTCAGGCAACAGATGAAAGATGGGATACAGGATCAGAAAGAAAGTGTCCACTCTAAAGTAAGTGCCTATGAAAGTGCCAACCATAGAGAAAGTTGTTGTTATTTTCTTCCCCACATCTACCTAAGGCTCAAAGTGGGATACAACATAGATTAAAATGCAATATATAAGTAAACACAGTAGCTACATTTGGATTCCATTAGACAATAGCATGTTCATGGCTAAAAGGAAAGCAGTTTTGCACAACTTCTATTTAAGTTGCTTTCATGAATGTTGTGGATATTTTTAACAAAGATATATCCTCTTTGAAGACCATTAGCATCAACAATAATGTTTAGTTAAAGCTGGTCTGAATCTTTCAGATCACCCTCACTCTCTCTTTTGGTCTGCCTACATTCCCTCCCCACAATTCAATAGTGTATATCTGTGTGCTAAAAGAAAATGCTCTTGAAGATTGAGAATGGGTGAATTAATCAGAAATGAACAGTATTGTATTTTATTTTATTTACTTTCCACCTTTCTCCCAAGATGGGACAGTTGACTTACCTTAGTGGCCTGGGAAGTTTATTCTTGCTTGTGTTCTTGCTGTAGTTTACATAAGTTCCAGAACAGCTCAATTTTTGTTAATTGTATTAAAATAGAACGTTCGCATACTGCTACTTGCTTGCTTCTTTTTTCCTCTTTCTTTCTTTGGCCCTATACAAACAGGCCAAAATAGAGCTGCTTCGGGTCACTTTGGAGGTATGGTGTTTCAATGATGCATGTGTCCTAAGAGTCTGGAAGCTGAACCAAAAGCTGCACTCCAGTCCTTAGGACTGGAGCATGGCTTTGGTGCGGCTTCTGGACTCTTAGGAGGCATGTATCATTTAAACAGCATACTTGCAGAAGCAGCTTTATTTTGGCCTGTCTGTATCAGGCCTTTCTTTCTTTCTTTCTTTCTTTCTTCATTTCTCTTGGATTGGGGAGGGTGAGCTTCTAATTTATTTTCTAACATTTTGCATGCACATAGACTTCCATCAAAGTTGAAGGTGTCTTTGTCAACAAATACTGCTGAATGGCCACTGTGTTGCTCTACCTCTTCAGTGATTCCACTATTCTTTGTCCACATCTTTTCATTTTAAAAGAGATGAATGAATCTTGATGTATGTATGCATTTGTTTGCCATCTTGTTAACTGAAAATATAAGCTTTCTTTAAAAAGAAAGGAGAGAAGGCAATTCTGGGTATTATGAGAGGTTTGTTGGTGGTGGAACAGAGGAAAAAGCAATTGTTACTCTTTGCAGTCAGTAGTGGTCTGATCTCAATTTCATGTCCCACTAAGTTCTTGGTGGGTGGTGGGGCCATCTTAGAATTGGAAGAGACTTCAGAAAAGGAGGTTCCTATTGCTGATGCTAGTGTTCCTGAATTCAAGTCAGGGACAGGATGCTGATAAACCCTCCAGAGACCACCATCCATGGATGGAACAGTTTTTGAAGAGTCAAAGTGGCCCCATTCCTTTACCGGTACCATTCTTTTAATCCAGATCCAGCAGAACCATACTCTGAACCTCAGCAACAAAGGCAACAAAATGTTCAGATGGAGGGTCAAAGTCAGAAGACTTTATAGAACTGTATTTCTGAGGAAGAAGCATGCTGTGTTTCAGAGCCATAGTGGCACATCCAGAAGAGGAAACGCTTTGCAGCAAACCCAGAAAAGGTGAACATTACTTTAATATGGCTCAGTTGGAGCTTAGCCTTGATGGCAAAGGTGCATCCCTTCCACTACTCCATAACACAAAGCTAACATCAATCACTCTATGCTTGATCCACAGGATTACTCACTTTAGCACAGAATTTAACCCATATAGTAGGGCTGTTGGGAATCTGATAGCTTCCTAGACATCTTCATTTTTAAAAAGTATATTATGGGAAAAATATGTCTTTGGTTGGTACTCCCAGTATCCCCTGAGAAAATGACTTTACCAAGCTCTAGTTACATCTAGGACAGGTGCCTTAGCTGTAAAGATAACATTTTAAATGCAATAGGTTGCAGTTTCCATTCCTAGCATATTCCCAAGTGCTGCAGCATGCTTCTTGCTGAAGCCCTGAACAATACCTTGGTAAGGATGAAATTCTTCAGTAATTTTTGTTCTTGAAGGAATTTTAGCACTTTACATCCTGCTGCAAGAAAGTTTTTGGAAACTGTACAGTTTTAGAAAAATATATGCAATTCTGACATGCTACACAATATTTGCGCATGGCTTTTATAAACACAAAAATTCATTTTCTATGCAATTATTTTCTGCAGAAAAAATGCTATTTTCTGAAAAGCTTGTGCAAACAAATGTGCAAACGTGTGAATTTTCCCCAGAACTTTCTTACAAGGGGGCTTACAAATATTCAAGCCAAACATATATCAGTTGTCCATCAATCTCATTATAATTAAAAGTATGCACAAAATTAGAATAATAGAAAACAGTACTGGCCAACTGTAAGATGAAAACAGTTAACAGTACAATGAAAACAGCAGACAATAAAGAAACATAAAGTTGGGTTGATCATTATTTTTATGATTAGGGGGAGGATTGGGGGTTTGGGGTTGTTTTAATTGTAATTTTTAACTGTACGAGGTTTTATTCTTAAACTGTTGTAATCCGCTTTGATTCCTCTGCGAAAAAGCAAAATATAAATAAATAAATAAATATTAATGGGACTCCACTTAATCATAGAATTATAGAATCATAGAATCATAGAGTTGGAAGAGACCACAATATACAGTTCAACCCCTTGCCATGCAGGAACTCTCAATCAAAGCATACCAAATAGATAGCCATCCAGCCTCTACCTAAAGACCTCCAAATATAATCCTTCAAATTATATTTTTGGAATCCTTGATTCATGGCCTACAGTGGTGGAGCTGATCAAATACCAGATGGAACAGAGTTTCCCAAATACAGGTCCAAAGTTTAGGGTGTGCTTGTTTGTTTTCTGCAAGTTTATACATCTTCTTCTTTATTTACTTCTTTTTGGTGTGTGCGGGTGAGGGGCAGAGCACATAATATGAAAAGAAGATTATTATAGAAAATTAGCTGCTACCCCTTCCTGTAGATTTTGTATGAGGGGATGTTATCAGATTCATAAAGCAGCAGAACTACTACTTAATTTATTTGATCTTTCTTGAGCACTGAGATTTAACATCCTGTTTGTTTTCCTAACAGGCTCCACATATATTGAAATGGAGGCTTTGGGGATTTTTTCCCCTTTTATTATTTTGTCCTGTGCAAATTTCTCCATCAAGGTCATATGGAGGACCACCTTTTCATTATTAACTCATCCGCTTGTCAACTTAACACATTTATGCACACAGAGATGGTATTTTCTGTTTCAATTTATTTTCTCAGGTTTTCATAAACTCAAGGGT
Organism: Sceloporus undulatus; assembly: GCF_019175285.1. Lineage (NCBI taxonomy): Eukaryota > Metazoa > Chordata > Lepidosauria > Squamata > Phrynosomatidae > Sceloporus > Sceloporus undulatus. Next base: position 139,364,952 of record NC_056522.1, read on the forward strand.
CCTTTTATTTACCAGGCTCTCAGTATGAGCTCAACTTGAAATATGCTACTTTTTACATTACAAGTCTGATTTAGGTTATGGTTAGGGTTAAGACAACTGTTATGGTGAAGTTATAGAAAGGTTTTTGATCAGGGTTAGGAGCAGGATGTAGGGTTAAGGTTAGATTGGGATATCCTTCTTTCTCGATTACAGGGCAAGGAGTATGGTTTGGGGAAGAGTTAGGGCTGTGGTTAAAGTTAAGAAAGATGTTATCAGCAAGTTATATTTAGGGTTCAGTAAAGGTTAGGAGCAGGTACTAGGGTTAAGGTTCCATTTGGGATATGCTTCTTTCTACAGTACAGGTCAAAGAGGATGGTTTGAGTTAGGATTACGGTTAGAGTTGAGTTAGGGTTAGAATTAAGAGAGATGGTTGAAGGTTAAGATTAAACTTGGAATATCCTTCTATAAATAAACCATTTATAGCTATTCAATAAAATAAAATACTATAATACAGTATTAAAATACAATGAGCCCCCCCACACACACACATAATGCAAAATAAAATAAAATAGGCAATACAGATAAGCAGATATACTAAAGATATAAAACATTAACCTGAGATTCCAAAAGTTTTAGAAAACTTTAGAAAAGAGTTAGATTTGAGACTGCTGTTGTGATCAAGTTTTGGTGCGGTACAGACCACTCAAAAAGGGCAGCCCACTGGCACCTGTTTTTCTGACGGAGGGAAGCCGCAGCTGCCAAACCACATGATTTCCCACCGATGGAAAAATAACCCACAGACGGAAAAAGAACGCCGCTGCACAGCGCTTACATAACAATGATGGCACCCATATATACAGACGCCACCATTGTTATGCCCTCGTCATGTGCTAGGGTTGAGGGGCATGTGGGTGCGCCACCCCGAGGCAACCCTAGCATGTGACAAGGGCGTCACGAAAGGCCCATCTGTTCCGGGCCTCTAATTACCATTAGAATGTAGGTTAGAAGTAATATCAAGGGTTAAGTTTACATTTGTAAAACCCCTTTTTTCTTCATTTTGTGTCATAAGGTCTAGTTAGGATTTATGTTAGGATCTGTGTTGAGACAACTGTTATAATCATGTCATAGTTAGGGTTTGATCTAGGGTTAAAACATCATGTAGTGTAAAGCTTACATTTGGAATATTCTTCTTTCTACATTTCAGGTCATGGTTTGGAATAGAGTTAGAGATAGTGTTACACTTAGGATAACTGTTGTAATTAAGCCAAAGTAAGCACTTGATCTAGGGTTAGGAGTAGGATGTAGGTGAATTTGCATTTGGAATATCTTCCCCCCCCCCCCCACCACATTACAGATCAAGTAGTATGGTTTTAAGTTAGGGCTAGGGCTCAAGTTAATGCAGCTGTTATAATCAAGTCAGAGTCAGGGTTTGCATGAGGGTTAGGAGCAGGATGTATTGGTAAGCTTACATTTGGAATATCCTTCTTTCAACATTCATGGAGAATGGTTTAGGTTACAGTTAGGGTTGGATTTGAGGCAGCTGTTACAATCATGTTATAGTTACCATTTGAATGAGGGTTAGAACTAGGAGGAAAGGAGGAAGAATAGCATTATATGTCAGGGAGGTTTACACCTGTGATGAGATGCAGGATATATATTCTGGAAGCCAGGTCAAGAGCATCTGGATAAAAATGATAGGGGAGGGAAACAACGTGGATGTTATGGTGGGAATCTACTACAGTCCCCCAAGTCAAACTGAAGAATTAGATGATGTATTTCTAGAACAGATGAGCACACACTCAGAAAGGAGAGATGGAGTAGTTACAGGTGACTTCAGCTAATCTGATATTTGCTGGAAGTCATACTCAGCCATAACCTCAAGGTCTAGCAAATTCCTCACATGCCTGGAAGACAATTTCATTGTCCAAAAGATGAAACAGGCAACAAGGGGATCAGCTATTTTGGATCTCATCCTAACCAGCAAAAATGACCTGGTTAATGGGGTGCAAGTGGGGGGATACTTAGGTGGAAGTGACCATCTTCTCCTGGAGTTTGTTATACAGTGGAAAGGAGAAGCCAGTCATAGTCAGACATACATTCTAGACTTTGGGAAAGCTGATTTTAATAAACTCAGGGAAATACTGGGGGTGATCCCATGGTCAGGAATACTAAAAGAGAAGGGAGTTCAGGACAGATCAGAGTTTCTCCAAAAGGAGATACTGAAGGCACAATTTCAAACAAAGTCAGGAAGAAAAATGGGAGGTGTCTCAAGAAACCAAGATGGATGACTAATGAACTTTCAACTGAGCTAAGTTTTAAACGAAATATGTATAAGAAATGAAAAAAATGGGGAAATCACCAGTTCAAACAAATAGCTAGCCCATGTAGTGGTAAAGTCAGAAAAGCTAAAGCGCAGAATGAACTCAGGCTTGCTAGAGAGGTTAAGAACAATAAAAGGGTCTTTTTGGGGTATGTTCTCAGCTTTGATTTTGAGTTCCTGCATGGCAGGGGGTTGGACTGAATGGCCCTTGTGGTCTCTTCCAACTCTGTGATTCTAGGATGGAGGGTCAGTGTTACATTTGGGATATCCTTTTTTATTCATGATGGGTCTAGGTGTATGGTTTGGGTTTGGGTTAGGATTAGGTTAGAGTTAGCTGTTAGGATTAGGTACTGAGTTAGAGTGAAGACAGCTGTAATAATCAAGTCAGAGTTAGGATTTGAATGAGGGTTAGAAGCAGATTGCATCATGACGGTTACACCTACAATATCCTTCTTTCTAGATTATACATCAAGGCATATGTTTTATGTTAGGGTGAAGACAGCTGTTATAAGCAAGTCAAAATTAGATTTTGAGTGAGGGTTAGGAACAGGATTGAGGGTTAAATTTACATTTGGGATTTGCTCCTTTCTACATTACAGATCAAGGAGTACAGTTTGGCTTAGGGTAAGAATCAAGGTTACAGTTAGTGTTAGACTTAAGACATTTTTTTATGACCAAGTTAATGTTAGGATTGCAGTGAGGGTTATTAGTAGGATGTAGGCTACAATTAAATTTCACATATGCTACTTACTACATTACTGGTCAAGGAATATATTTGTGGAAAGTGTTAGAATTAAGACAGCTGTTATAATCATGTTATCTTTCAAGTTTGAATGAGGGTTAAGAGCAGGTTCTAGGGTTAGTTAAATTTGGGATATCCTTTCTACATTACAGATCAATGACTGTGATTTAGATTTGGGTTTGGATTAGGGTTAGAAGTATGACGGCTGTTACAATAATGTCTGAGTCTGGGCTTGTATGAGCATTAGGAGCATGATGGAGGTTTTTGTTTACATTCAGAATATGCTTCTTTCCTTGTTACATATGAATGAACACGGCTACATTAGGGTTAGGGTTATGGCAGCTGTTATAATAAAGTTAGAGTTAGGGTTTAAATGAGGGTTAGGAGCAGGATATAGGGTTAGAGTTAAGACGGATGTTATTGTGTTGTAGTTACTGTTTGAATGAGGGCAGTAGTAAGATGTAGGGTTTATTTACATTTAGAATATCCTTCTTTCTGCATGAGGGCGTTGGGTTCAGAACATTAGTTTTAACTGTAGATCACCTTAATAAAGAATTGTTCCAATTACTATTTACTCATACACACACGTGCGCGCGCACACACACACGGCTGCACTTTCACAATATAGAAACATGGTAAAAAGTTTTCTTAGAAAAATCAAAATGTCTTGTAATTAATGAAAAGGTACTTAGCAATTATTAACAAAATCAAGAAGTCTTCAGTTAATGAAATATGATGCTATGTAAGCTAATTATATCTGTAATGAACAGAGAATGCATGGTGTTAGAAAACCTCTGTGAACGATAATCAATTTCCTTTATAGGAAATGTATTACAACATGCAGTGTATAAATCATTCTGCAAACTTGTAGACGTGTTTCAGTACATTACGAAGTGGGGACATTAATTAATGTTACAAATGTAGCTCACTAATTGCATTATGCAGTGACCAAGAAGAGTCACCTGGCTGTGCAACCTTCACAATCACATTAGCATCGGAACACAGTGAAAGGACAGACTCACTTCTACCCACCCCAACCATCACTCATCCATGTGGCTGTCTTCTTCTCCCTCTCTTGTTCTGTGCTATGGCAGGAACTGCCTTTGTACATTGTGTTTTGAGCAGATCTGACAGCTTCATAGCACTTGAATATAAACTTTGAATCATTTATGTGTCCTTTGAAAATGACACATCATAATCAGAGGTGCCATATCCCATCATGAAAGAAAAGAAGAAATTGTTGCAGTGCTACTTTGCAAATGAGAAAGCCAGTTGTGGTGTGTGGGGTGGGGGTGGGCGGATTGAATCCAACAAAGTTTGAAACCTCGACAATGAATTCAGTAATGAGTTTCAGAAAAATTAAAATGACATTCCAATAAACTATATTACCTTCCCTTTAAAAACACATGTTTAAAAAACAGATCACTGATTCAGGAGCAGGAAATTATTTTTAGTTGCGGCAAATAACAGCAAGTTTTTTCCACCCTTAAATAATCACCTGTCACTACACCCCCCCCCCCCCAGCCACCATGTAAATGATCACATGATTTTCAACTACTTACAAGTATAAGAAGGAACATCAAAATGCAGTTATCAAAGAAATGTGAGCCCCTAGTAGTACTGCAGGAGCCGAAATCCTTATGCTGCTCACCCCCACAGACTTGCTACTGAAGGCAGTGTTGCAGAGTAAGTGGTCTGAATAACAAAGCTTTCTAAGGTCGGTGTTGAAAAATATCATGAAATGCTGACTGCCAACAAAATGTTAGTGAAACTCTTGAATCACTCCAGGTCATGGAAATGCAAAACTGATCAGCTCTACACTGGTGTGGCCTTAAATCTTCACAGATACATAAAACAGGGGAAATCAGAGTTCTTGCTCAGTGATATGAGGGGGGGGGGGGGACAATCAAAGATGTTGTGGCAAGAATCCTCTACGAACTACATTGCTACATAGCCACAATAGTTATGTTGGAATGTAGTGAATCCTGCCTCAACTCCCACATCCCCGTTTACTGGTCAGCACCCAGCCACTGTGATCAATGGTGTTCTCTTCCTCTGTTGCTCTTCCCATCCCTTCTCATGAGAAATCTCCATTGTGACAGGCAGAAACTGGGTCCCTGTCAGCATCTCCCTTCACAGCGGAGGTCACTTCCACAAGGGGAAGGTGGAACCACCAGCCAGCTGCTTCCCAATTGACGGGGGAACAAAACCTTGTTGGTCATGGGGACTACTGATCAGTACATGGGGACTGGGGGTATTTCACAGTTCCTATATATCCCATGAATTAGGGACCATGAATACAAAGCAGTCATGAATGTGTCACTCTAATTACTCAAAAGGATTCCAGGCAGTCTCTTTAAGGAAGGCTTTCTCCCAGATGCTTATAAAAGCCAGTGATATCCCTAACTGAAAATGCAGATGTAAAGAACCATTAGATTTTTTTAGTGCAGGAACTGGGTGTGGGTGTGGAGACAATTTTCTTATGGATACTGAGAATGCTCACAAATTTTCTTGATCTGAATGAGATTGGTGTTGGCATTGTATCGGTGAGTTACAAAATAGTAAATCCAATTTGCGGTCTTGTAAAAAAAATGACATTACAGAGGAATTTGTTAATGGTCATGCAATTTCTCTGCATATTTGTCCTGCACGCCCCACTTTTAAATTATGCACCTTCCTAATATGGCTGTTTTCAGGTTGTTGGAGAGTAAGGAGATCTGCAGGATGGAGCCAGGCATTTTCCTGTAGCTACACATGCACCAAGTTGTCATCTGTAGGAACCTCCTGAAGATCTCCAGGAACTCTCTACAAATGTCCAGCTACAGGAAAATAGCAGAGTACATCTCTACCAATCCACTCACTCTCCAACACTATGGGAATGGCCATGTTGTGGTGGTACTGGTGCTAGTGGTGGCACCAAAAGGTGGGGTTTTGGGGAGGAAGCACTAGGATTCCAGCTAGTGTATCTCAACACATCAAGGCAACTTGCCAAGAAAACAACAAACTGTTGTGAGGTTTGTTTGCATTTTGAGGACTTTTTTGTTGGATTTTTTTTGGCATAAAACCCTTATTTTGGAATCATTCTTGAGTGTAAAACTAAAGTAAGCAAAAATTTATATTTCTATATTTTGATTGCTTAGTACTGTATTTAGCAAGGGCTTACCCAATGCTCAGTTCCCAAATCCACAAGCAGATTTTTCATAGCAAGCTGAAAAATGTCATTTTAAAAAATGTACAAATTTCTCATAATATCACCTAGCAAGAATAAAAATTGTGAAAGTATTCATTCCTGCACCGGAAAATGAAATAAGCAATGAGTTACCTCCACAGATTTTGTTTAATTTTCATTTAGTATGAACTTACAAAATTATCATTTTCCCAGCAAATATAGCATTTGCATTTCACAGACTTTTGTTAGGCAGTTTTTGATTTAGAAATGCGTGCAAAAATGCAAACTAAAAGGCATATGCTAATGGGGAAAAGGTACAACAATTATATGAGAGAAAACTGTTTACAGTCCGTCCTCGCCTTACGTGGAGGGATCCGTTCCGGATCCCTCCGCATAAGGCGAATTCCGCCTATGCTCGAGCCCCATTGGAAACAATGGGGCTCGTGCGCGGTGGCACGGCGGCGCGGGCACGTGCGGGGCGCAACAGGCGTGCACGCCCATTCAATTGAATGGGACGCGCCACCCCTTCCGCCCCACGCGCGCCCCGCGGCTTGAGCGCATATGCTCAAGGCTGCGTATGGCGCGCCCGCGTATGGCGCGGGCGCACTGTACATAACATGTTAATGGTAGGAAAATTTGAATACAAAGATAATTTATATTTTCATATTGACCTTCCCTCCCTGCAAACTGCTTTAGAAACAGAATAGAACAAGTAGGAGGCTGAAAAGCTGAGAATGAGAAAAGTTACCTCTGAATTTTCTGTTTAAAAGCTTGTTTAACTGCAATTCTGAACAGCAGAAAATTCCATGCAATAGAAAATCCTGTAGTTTTTATGTGGACATTACTTGGAGATCTAAATGGGTTACAGAAAAAGTCAATGCTTGTGTCTTCTGGTGAGAATCATGCTTCATAATAATTTCATCTGGTGCTGTATAATGATACACTTTCAAGAAGTGCAAATGGGCTTCCAGCATCAATCCTGCTATGAAGACATAACACTTACCTCAGCTTGCATATTGAAGTCCTATTAATGTTAATAGGGAAAACTGACCTCCATAGTTTTGTAATTAGTGACCTCTGAATGTTCCAGTTAGCCTAGCTTGTTTTGGTTGGCTGATTTTGGACTGCGTATGAAGAATAAAGATGATAATTAAACAGCAGAATGACTTTGAAAATGTGTGTTTTTTTTAAAGTCTCAAGATAAGGCTGCAACCTCAACAAGAATGCCTTGGTAATAAAGCACTGATACATCTTGTTTTGTTGGAAAGTTAAGGTTTGTTAAATAATGGAAGGCAGGCCAGTTGAGTCATGAAAAAATAGAATTATTCATATATTATATTCATGGTAAAGTCTGTGCACATATATACAAACACTCATCCATTATACAGAGTGAGTTTCCTATACACAACATAAAACACATGTACAGCATGCCCACAGGCTGATCTGTGCCCTGATAGAGATTTTCACATGTGATGTCTGGAAATTTACCAAGTCTACTGAAACATTTACAGATATAGGCCATTCAGTTATGTTGAGTGGTTGGTTTTTTTTTATGATATCTGCCCACCAAAAATTCTGCTATGAAATTTTGAAAAGGGAATAAAACTTTTAATTACAGTAATAAAAAAAACTTGCTGATAATTATTCTAGATGAGTCTCAATAAAAAAAAATTAGACAAATGTGTACATATGTGTATACACCTATACTGTATAGAATGTGCACACCCCTATTGAGATTGTTTCTTCCCATGTATCCCCAGTTAAAACAAAAGACCAATATCAGTTGAATGTCTTTCTAAAGGTAACCTTTCCACAGCCTCACACTGCTCTGTAAGCTGTCTTTATAAATCTTCTTTATCATTGTATGAGTAAGAGATAATCAAAGTCAGTGGGTTTGGCCAGGCTAATACTTTCTTTCAATGACAGACTAAAATATCAGTTATAAGCATACTGGTGCAGACTTCCTTTGTCTCTAGTGTGATATAAAACAAGATGAATTAGGAGCACCTTTGACAAGGAAATAAAAAGAAGTCCCACAATATATTTGGGATGTTCATTGCATTTACCTCCAAGGAAAACAAACAGAAGAATATTGTGCTCAAGGTCAGATGCTGAACAACTGAGTGATAGTATAGAAAAAAGATAATGTTCCCAAGAAAGTAGTGCTTTGACAGTTCTTTGTTGTAGAAAAAGTTCCTAACTCCCCAGATGGGATAGCTGACTTCGTCCAAACCCAATGAAAAGCTGGAGATAGGAAAGGGGAGCTTGTTTCTTCTCCCTTTCTGCCTTGTTTGTATGGTACTTATCCAAGAAGGCGGTTGGACTGAGTGGTGTGTGTGTGTGTCTCTGTGTGCGTGTGTGAGTTTCTTCCCAATTTACTGGTGCAGAGAAATAGAAATGGGCAACCAGAATTGTAGTATTGGTTTGTTCCATTCCAGGTCTGCAGCTCAGGGCTCCATCAGCAAGACTCAGGTCAATAAAAAGGCCATATGAGTAAGAGTATCTGAAACAGGTACACATTTTTTTCCCTTGAAGAAGGGAGTGGCACTGGCATATCATATAGGTTTCTTCAGATACGTGATCAGCTCTGTGTACAATAAATCAGAAAAGTAACAGATTTCATTGGACAGTTATGGTAAAATGGCAGATACTTTGGGGTGGCCAGAGACTTCTTTGCTTGGTCTGTGCAAATCTGAATAAAAACTGTCCAGTTTGAGGGTGACGTGTTAACCCCCAAATCAGAGGTTGGCCGTGTGTGTGTGTGTGTGTGTGTTGGGGGACGGGAGGCAGTCAGAAGCCAATTTTCCATGTAAAGCTGTAGGAAGTGAGGTATTCCATATACAAGTCCTTTTTTGAGTCAGCTATTCCCACTGAACTAAACTTCAGATGAATGTTCATGACAGAAAAAAAAGTGTGCAACTTTTTAAAGAACACCCAATTCTAAAAGCTGAAGCCAAGTTTTCTATTTTAAAAAACAAAATATGAATATTTCAACATGAACTGGTAAAAAAGAACTTGGATTTTAAAAACATTCCAATGTGGGAGAAAGTGAAACTTAAATATTCACCTACCCAGGCAGAGGGCTTTGAATGCTTTGTTCTTAAGAATCTGCTTTCAATCTCCGGGGTACTCAACCATGTTACTTGTTATGAACTAAGGTTCTCTTTTATCTTTATTCTAACAGCTTCAGGGTAGGAAGATATGGTAGGATCATCTACATTCTGTGACAATAGATGTAGAAGTTAAACTTGCCCAGTGTAGATGGTTGAGAAATTCATTTGTTTCAATGATGCTCTCAACAGGTTTGAGGATGGGGGCGGGTCAGGACAGAAGAGGTTAGTTAAATATTTCTAACTAAGTAGCAGATACAGAATACAGGCCTGTATGATCACTGTGGCTCCCCAGGTGTGTGCCATATGTAGGAGGGAAGTGGCACTGGCATGTCTTAAGGGTGTCTTTAAAGATGTGACCAGCTCAGTGTACAATAAATTATTTAGGAAAACAAAACAAAAACTCATTGACCCAAATCCTGAATTGGGAGACACGCATTGGGAGATATACATTGTATTAAGTAAAGATAAAGGTTTTACCTTGACAAGATTGTCTAGTTGTGTCCGACTGCAGGGAGTGGTGCTCATCTCTGTTACTAAGCTGAAGAGCCAGCGTTTTCAGAAACGACTCTGTGATCGTGTGGCTATTATGACTGCTCAGAATGTTGTTACCTTCCCACCAAAGTGGTACCCATTTATCTACTTGCACTTTTACACGCTTTCAAACTGCTAGGTTGGCAGAAGCTGAGACTAGTGACGGGAGCCCACCCTATCACACGGCACTTGGCCCTAAACCGCTGACCTGCCGATCTTGCAATCATCAGAGTCAGCACCTTTAACCACTGAGCCACATGTATTACATAGCTATAGTATATTTCTGTAGCAGCATCTCCCAATGTTAATTCTCCTAAACCCACCTTGTACCAGTGCAACTCCCCCAAACTCAACATGCCCATTTCCATTTTGTCAGGGAATGGCGAGAGTATTAAGGATGCATTCACCTATATTCCTTTAGCTGGAAAAGTTACAACTGGCATTTGCAGCAGCCTCTGGAGTTCCTAGAGATAATATCCTTGCAGTATATTTAGCTAAAGGAAAATAATGGGAATATCCAGCTTTCCAAACACATGGGGCAGGGAGGACTGCTCTGCTTACAAGGTGGGTTAGGGTGGAAATTTTACACATTGTGTGACTGGAACAGAATACCACAACAAACAAAAAAGTGAGTTTTAATCCAACATATTCTATCATAGTTAACTAAAAGGATGCCAGTCTTCATTTTATTTTAGAACATTTCTTCTCATTTTTCATTTAAAAAGCACATGACCCAAACCAGTTCATAATAAAAGCAATAAAACAATAGGTAAAATAATTAAACAAGAAAACCTATTAAAAACTATTCCTTGAAAACCAGTGCCCATCATCTTTGGGTACATAGGTCTTCATTTGAAATACCCAAACTGGGATTCTGCCATGAAATAAAAAGCAACATGCAATACAATAACTCATAGGACAGCAGTTCTCAACCTGTGGGTTATGACTCCTTTGGGGGTCGAATTACCTTTTCACAGGGGTCACTTAAGACCATTGGAAAACACACATTTCTGATGGTCTTAGGAACCAAGAAATCACAATTTTATGGTTGGAGGTCACCACAACATGAGGAACTGTATTAAAGGATCATGGAATTAGGAAGGTTGAGAACCACTGTCATAGGAGGATGATATGGTTGACAAATACAGCTATAGGCACGGCATAGCATAAGGTCAATGTTAGAGAAGACCATTCACTTTTCAATGCATGCTTAATGGCTTTTGGTGACATATCTTTATGAGCTAGTGAAACCTCTAGCTCACACTGCAAACTAGAATGGAAACTCAAAATTTGGCAGTTTGAATGTAGATTGTAAGAGAAAGAGACTTTCCCCCGCTATCTGGTTGCTAAGAAAAAATTTTTGGAATTAGCAAGGAATCTTCTGTCTATGTCTGGAGAATTGCTTTAAATAATTACTGCTGTCTGGATGGCTCTTTCATCCTCCTAGTCAACTTGTAAATTTACAAATAAATATATTACAAGAAGCAGAAACATAAATCTCTAGTCCCCAGCTACTCATAAAGAACTTGATGCTGTAAAAAGTAGTCACAGAATGTCCTACTCTTTGGAGAAATAAGGATCACGGGTGCTAGGATGCTTGGATGAACTACAACTTGACTAAATCTACAGTATCCCATTTGAAACATTATGTTAGTAACTTTTGTTAAATTATCCATGACTAAATGGTATCTTAATTGCTCTTAATCGGAAACACGCAACTAAACATGTTCTGGACTATTAATTGGTTCATATTTTTAGATGCTCAGCTAATTAGACATTTCTAATGAAGTGTATGTGTGTGAGTGTGTGTGGGTATATAGCATGTATCTGGGTATATATCTAACATAATTACATTATTGTTACGCAACATTACCTAGTGTTGCCCTATAATTTATTTCACAAAAAGCATCTAAACATGATGGAGGTGTGCTGCACATAGGAAGACACTGAATTAGATGCCAACAGAATATATACTGGGATTTGCTTTTAGGTCTGTGGGCAGTAGATCAGCTCCTAATGCAATATTGTAATATGGATCTGTACAGATCCTTCATTCTTCCTAGGCTACTCAAAATCAAAAATGAGTGTTTTGGCTTCTAGTCAAAGTTCAAGTTTCATTTGCTCCAAGACCCATTTACTGGTCATTTTGGTTGTCCAGTGTATCTGTAGAACTCGTCTTCCTGTCAACTTTATCCCTATCCCTCTCCTCTGGATACGCTCCAAGCTTCTCAACATCCTTTTTGATGGGGCCCATAAATGGACACTGTTCTACTGTCTACTAGGACTCCTAGATCCCTTTCACATGTAGTCTTGTTAAGATAGGTGTCCCCCACCCTATATTTATGCATTTCGTTTTTTTATGCCTAAGTGCAGAAACTTACATTTCTCTCTGTTGAAGTTCATTTTGTTAGTTTTGGCCCAGCTTTCTGACCTTAATAAACTAGAAAGCTGGGCCAAAACCAACAAAATAAACTTCAAAACTGCCTCTTCATAATTCACTAAAGGGGTTTCTTAGCATCTCTGCTGCACAGCTAAGTATATGTAAAATTAGATAATGTAGACAATGAAAAAGGATTATGGTCTATGCCTTTAGTGGTAACTATGAAATCAGAGAGCTTGGAAAATAAACTTTTTAAAAAGTCTTCAAAGATACCGTATGCCACACATTTGAACCTCCCTCTCTCGCTCTCTTCCTCTCAAATACAAAGCAGTTACACACACCATCAGAAGAGTCTTGATGGATAAACTCAAGGGTCCATTTATCCCAGCATTGATTCTCTCACCAATCAAATGACCAGCCAAGTAGCTCCTAAGAGACAGCAAATAGATATTTCATTCTGCTAATGCTCAGTAGCCTTAGTTGTTTAAGATACTCCTAGGTTATTTAGGGTTGGGCAACAGAGCTGGCCCTACCATCAGACAGAATTGCTTCCTCAGGCCAGGAAATGGTTAGTTTATTTAATATATTCATTTATTTTTACTGTACTTTACTGCCAAGGGAGAGGCTGTTGAGATTTTGTTTGCCTCAGGGGCTGAAATGATTCAATTGGCCTGGGTACTATTCAACTAGGCCAAAACATAGATATTGCAGTCTACTGGTCGCTGGTAGTTCCAGGTTGGACCATGTAACACCTATTCTAAAAGATCTCCACTGGCTGCCTATTCGCTTCCGAGCTCAATACAAGGTGTTGGTTTTGACCTATAAAGCCCTAAATGGCTTGGGCCCAGGGTACTTGGAGGACCGCCTCTCCCCATATAATCCGCCTCGCACACTCAGAACTTCCGGGACTAAACTGTTGGAGGTCCCTAGGTCCAATCATGTGCGGACCTCACAGAGGGCTTTTACTACTGCAGCCCCTCCCCTTTGGAATAAGCTCCCTGCAGAGCTTCGCTCCGCCGCCTCATTAGCTGTTTTTAAAAAACAGTTGAAAACATACCTATTCCGGCTGGCCTTCCCACCTTAATTTGTCCATTTATTTTCCTGCCCCTCCTCCCTTCTCCTTTTTGACCCTGGATTGATGTTTCATTTTTTATTTCTTTTGCCCCTGACATGTGTATCTTTCTATTTTATTGTTTTCCTGTTCCTGTTTTTTGTAGTAATGTTTTTAGCTCTTATGTTGGATTTTGACTTTGTATTGTAATGTTTTTTATAAACTTTTGTAAGCCGCCCTGATCATATTCATGGAAGGGCGGGGTATAAATAAAATTTATTATTATTATTATTATTACAGTTTTTAATTTTACAGTTGCATTGCTATGTTACAGCAATGCAACAAAACCCTAATAGTGAATTGCAAAGATGTGCATCCAGGCACCAGCAAGGGTCTTCCTATGGGCATCAGATGCTTTTGATTTGCATTGGGTGTTCCTGATGAGCACCAGGCACTTATATACTTGTACACTAGATACTTCCTATCCTGATTGGGCACTTGTGATGTGCATTTGGATACTTCTTGTGTGCATCAGACACTTCTGATGCACACTGGATATTTCTGATGCACACTGGACACTTCTTGTGGACATTAGGCTCTTCTCATGCACATAGGGCACTTGTGATGTGCACTGGATACTTCTGATGCATATTGGGCACTTTTGTTGCTCTCCAGCACTTCTTAGCCTGTACCCAGATGTGCATCAGCAGTGCCCCAATGCTCATCAGTGTCCATGGCACCACTAGGGCAATAGCACATCAGTCACTCCACTGGCTACTATTGTACAAAAGATGTCCATATTGTAACGTAATGACAGCCTCTAGGTGAATATGAATGTTGTGAAACTCCCCAATTCTGTTTCTCACACAAGTAAGTCCACTTACAAAGGCATAAGTCTCAAGCTGAATTCCAGCTCCTGACTTTGATAGAAGGGGGGGGGGGGTGAGATTTGCTGTTCTGCACCAGGCAGAAAATATGTTTGTTACAAGCCCGCATTGGAAAGCAGCCACACACTCACTCCAAAAATCCACAATGAGAGAAGTTCTGCAATAGGGAGAACCTTCTCTGTCTTTTGTTTCTTTCCTTCATAGACAAAACAGACACACTTTCAGGAAGTGGGAGTGGAGAGCAGGTGATGGAGAGCCAGATGGACGATAAGAAAAGGTGATCTTCATTGCCACTATTGACACGAACTGCTGTTGTATTTGTAAAAAGAATAGGATACAACAAAGGCCGCCTGCAGTTCATTTTAGAAACAATTGTGACATATCCAACATGTTTTCATTTGTACTGTGCATATAAACTGGCTTCATTTCTTTCAGTCAGTAATGCTGAACATGGAATTTCTGGTCACATCTCTAATTAAATATGCAGAGGAAATGAGATCAACAACAATTCTGAATGATAAAGTAACCAAGTTAATCCATGAATGTTGTCTTCACATGTTTATTTCCCCCCATGCCACCTTTAATTTAACAGCAGTGTTATTTAAGACTATAATTATTATTTTAGGACTTTGGTCCATAAAAACTTTCCACATCATTTCACCTTAATACTCTTTTTCTGACTAATTATGTTTGTTGCATGCTTCTCTTGTAACTGCCTTTGGTTTTCTTCTTCCTGTGTGAGTAAACAAACAGAAATGTTCCACCCAAATTACAGAGGAATTATCAAAGATTTAAGCTCAGGCAAGCGGAAAACATATGGTGGGAGTCCAGTTGAGCTTGCCATACCTCTCCATTCTGGAGCCACAGGACCTGGTCTGCTGCCCTGGGCATGTTGCAAATGTACTGGCTATTTTCAGTTAGACTGAAGGCATTCCCAAACCACAGCAGCCAACTAGCTTCATCTCCTTGCTCAGGCCTTTATTGCACTGAGATGATAATGGAGGCCAGATAGTATGTGCAAGATGCTGGAAGGAAGAGGCTACTGGCAACTGTAAGATAGATGCAGATGGGCAAAAATCAGGTGGGATCATGCACAAGACTTACCCAAGAAGAATCAGACTTATAATTGTTGTTGTTTTTTTTTTATCAGATATTGACCAGGGATGATGATGGTAAATACTCATGCAACCAAGTTCCAGTTTGTTTCAGCCATAACAACAACAACAACTTCACAGTATGGCATAGCTTGTGTATGCAAAGTGGCAGCAATGCCAATCAAATCCATCACAAATCCAGGTTCTAAAATAAAAAAACACGGAAAACTCAAAGGGAGTATGTACCTCTGCAAGGCACTGTATATATTTCTTTCCCCCGATGATGCTGGAAGTAATTTTGATCATGGAACTATCAGTGAAAAGTATCATGCATATAATGTTGTTGCTGTTGATAATTATGATAAAAAAAAAAGACTAAAAATTACTAAAAACTTCAGCTGTCATGCAGTATTGCAGTTACAGATTTGTAACCTGGAGTTACGAATCCATAATTGTGTGTTGTTCACTACACAGACATTTTGATCATAAATGTCATCTCTAACCTACTTTACCAAGCATCAGCCACAATGAGAGTTGGAGTTCTGTTCATATAAAAAGAAGGTGCAGCAGGATGACATTTCTAACCCCCTCCCTCTATCATGGGAGGTGCAACAGTCAAAAGTGGGATCTCTGTCCAAATTCTTTGTACTCACTGGTGGGAGCAAGGGGAAGTGTGAGTCTCTTGTGCCCCAATTGCTATCTATCCCTTGGTGCAGCTGCTGGCTAGTAAAATAGGCTGAGGGTGGGAATCAAGTTAGGAAACATTACTTAGTTTCTGCACTGCAGAAACAATGCCGTTTGACATTGGTTCAACTGCCATGACTCAGTGCTATGGAATTCTGAGATCTGTAGTGTTGTCAGATAGTTAGCCTTCCCTGTCAGAGAACTCTGGGGCTGCAACAAACTACAAATCCCAGAATTCCATAGCATGGAGCCATGGCAGCTAAACCAGTGTCAAACTGCATTATTTCTGCAGCACAGATGCGGGCTAAGTTAAACTTTTTAACTTAGGCCTTGTGCAAACCAGCCTTAAAGGCCAGGTTGGGGCCGGAGTTGGGGCGTAGCGTCCAGATGACGCGAGCTCCAGCTCCACCCCCAGGGAATGTGTGATAGCATGCGGCATCATGGTGGTCCTCTGGCACTGCATCTGCATGACACAGTGCTAAAGGAGTATTGTAAAGCTGCAGCTATTGTGCCCTTTCCAGGGTGCAAAAAGGACCCACTTTTTGTGGATCCTTTTCACTCCCTGGAAAGGCCAGATTGGGCCTGCAGTGTGCGGTTGCTATGGCCCCAATCTGGCTGTAAAAGGGGTGGCTGGAGGCCGCCGCTTCGGGGCTGTCTGCACAGCCCCTTAGTATGTGATACTATGTGATGTAGTGTATTTCCCTGTAGAAAACATTTTCAGAAGCAAGATACATAAGCCAGTGCTGACTTCCTTCCATCACAGAGACAAAGGGAGAGAGAGAGAGAAACACACACACACACACTCTATCTATCTATCTATCTATCTATCTATCTATCTATCTATCTATCTATCTATCTATCTATCTATCTGTCTATCTAATCACTGCAAAAATACATAGAACCTGTAGAGGAAATTAAATCAAAAATCTAATTCAAATGATACCTTTTACCTCTATTGCTTTTTTCTCTCCTTTACATAGGATTGTATTCTGCACACTGGTATAAGAAAACCTCTGAAGATATTGTCACTCAGGCCTGTGATGAAAAAAATCTTTTTCAGCATTGTAGCTGTTTTTAATGTATTTTGGGTGATGAATTTGAAAAACAAAATAAAAATATCATAGCAGACAGAGTCCCCCCACACACACACAAATTCAATATTTTTATCAGTACAGTTGTTACTTAGCTTTGATTAAATGTGGACAGTGATTTTCCTGTATTATTGTTTTTTAGTGCTTTTGAACTGATTTTGTCTTTCTTATCAGTGAATGAAAATCTTTTAGAAGACTTTAACGCTTTTCTTACTCCTTGCAGGATAGTTCATTTCAGAATCATTTCTTTCAGTTACAGTACATATTACAACATAGAAAGGCCCAAGCAAATTGGAGAGGAAAAAACTGTACAAGATGGAGCAAATTTGAGTTCCTGTTTTGAATTTAGAGTGCCAAATTTCTATAAAACCAGCATAGGTTTTTAAAAGTTTTTATGAACCTTTTGTAGGCCTGTGTTGTTGTTTATTTCATTTATATGATAGATGAAGTCTGTAGAAGCAGTACCAAGGCAATCAAAACAGAAAACTGAAGATAATAGAAAAGACTGACATAGTGAAGGATAAATTTAGAAAATGAGACTAGTATAGAAAGGATTATCTCACCTGATATCTTTCAGGAGAGTATAGTTATATGCAGTGTGAATGTCAAATGAACCAAGACCTCCCTTTGACTTTAATTTACAACTATTCTCTCAGATATAAACATCTTAGGGAAGATTATCCCCACATGACATCTTCACTTGACACGGTTGCATAGAAATGTCAGATGACAATTGTCCCTGATATTTATAACTATATACATGGATTATGGCATTTCCTTGACATTTGACAGCCTTAAATTCTGATAAAAGTTATCTAGAAATACACTACCTGGATTTACTCATCTGAAACTGTTCCATATTCACTATAGCTACTTACTCACAATAGCGATACTATTGCCACAATTGTAACTCCTCAAAACTACTTTACGAGGCATCAGCTGCATGGGGAGAAGGAAGTCCTTTCTGTGGGCAACTGGTATATGAGTGAATGACATTTCCATAAGGCTAGAGTGGATCAGGATAGGGAAGGCTACTTAGGTAAGTAAAGTTAACTAAGTGGATGACACAGATTACTAGCCACTGTACATCAGACAGACATCATTTTTTCATATCGGTATTCTGGGTCATTCTGAATAAGACTATATGGCTAATCAAAAGTGTGGTGCATTTAATTTTTAATGCTATGACAATATAGATTTCCATATTGTGGTGATTAATATAGTGTCCCCCAAAATGTACCATCAGTCAATGAAGTGACTCATCACCAATTTTCTGGGCCTGGATACAAGTAATTCACAGGGTGCTGGCAAAGGAAGCAACAGCTGGTGACACTGCAACAGAAATTCAACTCAAAATGAAATAAGAGCTTAATAAGGCTTTTCTCCGCAAGTAAAACATCTAAAGAATTCTAAGGGAAGCCAATTCAGTCTAGAGAAGACTGGCAACATGTCCTCTAGAAAGTATTAAAAATCCCTATCAAAAAGGGCTTCAGTGCTTGTAATTGTTGTGGCACCAGATCTCTCTGACAGTGAAAATTAAATTTCTCACGAAGCTACTATTCCCAAAATTCCATAGCATTGAGCCAAAACTGTTCCAGTCCTTTTAAGGAAAAAAAAAAGGGGGGGGGGCACTGAAAATTATCCATCGCTCTATTCTTTTAAATCATTCAACATTTTAGAAGTGCTTTAGGTTTTTCAAGGTTCATTTTTGAGAATTTTGCTACTCCTCAAGTCTTTCCCATTGGTTATTATGATTGTGTTTCCCTTTGATTTTCCCTTAGGCCTTTACCTGTCAAACAACATTGTTGGCTTTAGATGTTATTCTGTTGGTGCTAGAACTGGGAAGCTACAGCACTGGTCTGAAAGGCTGAGTTTTACATTCAGCATGCTTGCTCATATTCTACATTGGCTACTCAGCTACGTCTCTGTAACTAAGTAACATCCCAAGAGCCAGCAGCTGGGTTTTGCAAAGGACCTTCAGCTTCTGATCAGGGAGCAAGGAGAACAATGTTTTTCCTTTTCCAACAGTGAGTGAGATTGCAACAAGGAGTTATATCCTGCTTCTGAGTGTTGCAGACTCACTCACTGGTGGGATGGGAGTGGAAGTGTCAACCTCCTTATACTTCGATTGGAAGCTAAGTGGACATTCTTTGCCCAATCTGGCTGCTAGCTTTTAAGGTGAACTGGGGATTACATAATTTTACTGAATACAGAGCAGTTATGGGTACAGTTTTACTAAAGATAGTTTACTGAATATAGTTTTATTGACTATAGAGGAGTTATCTGTACCTGCAATACAAAATGCCAGCCATTACCTTTTCTTACGTGTAGTGATTTTCCATGTCTGTGCACTTCCATATCATGAGTCTTATCCACAGATAGGATCATCATAGTGCTAAAATAGAGTAGAGATAAATATGGAGGGATGTTTGTAGAACAATCACCCCTCCTTTTTCATAGGGGATCCATTCCAGACCTCCTCGCAAAAATAAAGTTTCACTTATATTCAAACCCCATTGGCTTGTAAATATGCACGGGGCACATAAACAAGGGATGCGAGTCTGAAGATCATGAGAACGGAGGGAGGACTGTATATTCTTACACATATCTACTCAACAGTAAAGCAATTCATGTCCAAGCAGACTGACTTCAAGATTATAACATAGTAGCCTCACTTAGGGATGAACAAAACTGAGGGTTTTGCTTTCTTGCACAAATGATTTTTTTATAAAATTACTCAAAATGTATCAAAACAAAATTCCCACTCAGCTTAAGATACTTGGAAGCTAGATCTGTTCATTTTCTTTGCATTAGTTTGGGTATTTAAAAGGGAAAGAGCTAAATGTTACTCACACATGCCCTCCATACCTGATGAAGTGTATTCAGGATCTGTGACTACATTGCAATATTGATTCTGATGGCCTTTACAGCTTGCCCCAAGGCTGTACTCCTCAAACCCTTGTTTGCATTCAGGCTTCTTCTAACAATGTGATTACACTTTACTCCTGAAAATAATGTCTCTGTGGTGAATCTTTTATAGCCCTTAGCATCTGGGCAAGATACAACACTGCTACTCTGTGAGAGTCAATCAAGGTAACCTGTCAAAGATGTGATTGGCCATTTTTTGCTTGCTTTGTGCTTGCTAAATAGTAATGTAATGTAATATAAAATTTGACCCTTTGTTCCCCTGCAGTCTCTACCTGGATTAGTTCCCCTATGCCTACTAGCTACCTGAGAATAAAAAGTGCTATTAGTGTCAAGAATGATAAGCAAAGGGAAAATATCACCACAATTCTCTCCTCAATACAACACAAAAGCCAAAATATACATGATTTTAATTTAGGGATATGAAGAAGTCTTGTCCTTCTTTGTCTTGTTCTTTGTCAAGAATTCACTAACATACGTGAAGATTCAAAGCTCAAGCGGAAGAATGAGATGAGTATATTTGGGTGCTGTGCTTTACATGTTCTGTGCCAATTGTCTCTGTGCATGTCTACATGGGCCAAATGAACCAGTTTCCCCCTGCCCTTGCCTCACTTAATTTGACTATGGACTGTCTTCATGTGGGAAGACCAGTTTGGCAGCAAATCCAGGCCATCCCTCCTTTAACCCACTTTTAAAAACCTCACTAGTTGGACTCAATCTTCCCAGAAAATCCAGAGCACTCCAGAGTAATGCCAGGCCTATATTATGCCTATGTATCATGTACAATTTCTAGCTCTAGAACAAGCGAGAGTAAGGATTTTCCCTCAATACCCACTGTGGCCCCATCAAATTAGCCCCACCATGTCCCCATGGATTTAAATTCCAATAGAAAATCAAAAAGCCCTGCCCATGAAACATAATAGTGCTGTTTAGAAATAGGATAGTGTTGTGATTTGAGCATTGGACAACAACTCTGATCAAGAATTGATTCTCTGCTTGGTGATGGAAACTCACTGGGTGACTCTGGGTGAGTCGCACACTCTCAGCCGCAGAAACAATTTGAAGGCACACAACAACAACAACAACAACAACAACAACAACAACAACATATATAGTTGCTTAAGAATATGTGGTGGCTTCCATGGAGTGGTGAACACATCTTGGGTTTTAATCTAAAGGATTTATCTGAAGTCTAAAACATACTGCAGAAGTAATCCACTTTGACACCATTTTAACTGCCCTTGCTCAATGCTGGGGATTCTGGAAACTGTAGTTTTGTGAGACATTTAGCCTTCTCTGTCAGAGAGCTTTGGTGCCACAATAAACTACCATTCCAGGATTCCTTAGCACTGAGTCAGGGCAGTTAAATCAGTCTCAAATCGGATTATTTCTATAGCGTGTTTTGGACCTGAGTTCATGAACTCTGTCCTCCAAATAGTTATATCACTTTGGACTGTTACTTGGAAGTTTGGACTAAAAACAGAGTGGATTCACTTCCCTAGCTAATATGGGAGCCTGCAGCTGCCATTGAAAATATTATTGTTACTGGCTAGAATTCATTAAGGAGGTTATAAACATATAATCTAGAATTACACATTCATGGCTGCTTTATGCTGATGATCCCTACATATTCACTCCTTGAAAAATACATAGAGACCATGAAAATCCCTTGATCCTAATTCAATCAGTCAAATCATTTATTATGCTAAGCAAAGGCCATGACAAAAAGGCTGATGATCCTAACTTGCTGAGCAGCAGCCTCTGTGGTTGATGGAGGTCTTGTTCCCTGTTGATCGGGAATCAGTTGACTGATGTTCTCATCCACCCCATGCGAAAGATCTCTGGTGTGAGGGAGAATTGTGATTCTGCTTCTTTCTCTTGCACCAGAGATCACTCACAGAAGTGGGTGGGAATTTCAGTCAACTGCTTTCCAGTCAATAGAACAGACCTCCATTGAGTGCAGTGGCTGCAGCCTGGTAAGTGAGCATTGGGTGATTCAAGCCAGGAGTCACTTCATAGTTGTTAAAGAACTCCAGCCATCGTGATCATCATCATCCAATATTCTACATTGGCCATTTAGTTAAGTATACTTAGCTAAGCAGCCTCTTCTAATTCAACCTCCTCAAATCCAACAAAAAAAACCCCATCATTTTCTTGTGTTTCAACCAGAGGCAGAATGGACCTCCTTCTTCCCATATAGCTGATACCTGATACAGTAGATGGGGTCCTGGGGATGAGTTACAATTGTGGCAATGGTGTCACAATCATCACTAAGTAGTGATTGTGAATTTAGAACTGTTGTTCATGAATAAATCTGGGATCACAGTGGGTATTAAGGGGAATCCACATTCTCTCTTGTTTGGAAGCTGGAAAATCTAGGTAACTGTTAACAATGGAGATCATTGCACACATTTTACTCCCAAGCTGAGCACAGGATGGGTATGGGCATAAACCACTTTAAAAGGATGTTTTTGCATGCTGCCGTACCCAGCTCAGAGGCATTGTGTACCCAATCCAGACTCTGCAAAGAATGGGACTTTCCTGTTCTTTGCAAAGTCTGGGAGAAGTACTGATCGGGTACACAGTTCCTCCTAGCTGGCATGGAGGCATGTAAAAACATCTGTTTTTAAGTAGTTTATGTCTACACTTAGCCTAGGCCTAGCTCTGGAAAAAAACATGTGCTACCATCTCCTAAGTAGCTGTTGCAGAATACTGGCCAATATTGCTATTGTTTATTTATATAGTGTTAAATAGTGTCATCAGTGTAATGGCACTTTGCAAGTGAAAAACAACCAGCCTTGTGAAAGATATACAATCTAACACAGACAACACACACACACACAGGGATGGAAGGAGTAATACAAATATAAAACTATGATTTTGTTTATACGTTTATACGTTTATCAGCAATTCTCCCTGGACTGGCATAGCTTCATCTCATTTCGTATACCGTGTGATAAAGTTGAATTGAAAGCTTTGTTGTGTATATACTTATATGCAAAATGACAGATCTATGTGATAAATGAGAGCTATAATGCATCTAATCTGTCAATCAGAAAAAAACAAAGATAAAGAACGTTTAACATAGATTCATGTTCTAGTTACGAAGAGAAGATCAAACACAAATCTCCCTTGTGTGATTCTGCTCTGGTGCCCAAAGCTGTCATGGCTTTGAAACAAACCAATTTCCAGAACACCACAGAGGCTTGAAAACAGCAGGCAAATAAAGTACATATGTGGCTATCAAATTAACTATATTCCATGTGTAAAACAAACTTCTCAGAAAGAAAGAAAGAAAGATTCCAGTTATTTCCATTAGCTCTTGATCATGTTATCGTAAATAACTTTTGCTTTCCTGAATTTTCTAAAACAATTACCATTAAGCAGGTGAATTTTGAAGTTTTACTATCAAATGCTCAAAGCTGGAATTGGAAAAATTGCCCTTTAGCTGAAAAGAATGGCTTGGCATTCATATGCAGGAATGAAGAGACTACTGAATGCCCAACCATAAACATTTTGTATTCCCAAACAAATAAATGTCTATGAAAAGTTATTACATGAGAGGTTCTCAAGACTGTTTATTATTGCAGAATAAACAGCATCACTTCTGGATGCTTTTAGAGAGATAGCCTCAATATACTCTATAATACATGGATTTTGTGGCACTCAAATCAGGTATACTGCACATGTAGCATTAACTTTCACAAAGAGAACATTCCCAGACTTGTGAGGGACAGACTCCCTTCCTAGACTGAAGGCCACTATACATATTGGAGCCTCTTGTGTGTTATTCACAGGATTGAACGATGGTGATGTTTTTGTGTAGATGAGTCTAACCACACATATTTCATTTTATTTGACATCATGGTTGACGGCTTGATATTAAAGGGATAGCATTTCTTTTCGGTTGTGAAACTGGCCACAAGCTAGCTGCATCCTTTAATTTTTGGAGAAGAGTTGTCTAGATTTGAAGCAGTAGTACTGAAATAGTGCTGCAATATCACTCCAGAGATGGGTGAGTAAGCAGAGAGAAACAAATTGAGTCCTGGAAGGGCAGGAGACCCAACATATCATTATGTTCTTCTGGGGCCAACCACAATGTCTCTACCTCTATTAACTCTTTTACTATTACCTCTTTTGCAGTAGGGGCAGGAAAGCAAGATTACCACCAGAATAAAGAAGCAGGATGCTTGTCATTCAGTTAAGTGGACAAGAGGAACCTTAAACTGTGTGGAACTTTATTTACTGTGGTTCCATCTTGCCAACAGCATCCCTAATGAAATCTTGACCCACCTGCCTGATGTGACAGTTCATGATCCCAGAGCTGACCCACAATGTGCCCCAAAGAATGAGGTGAGGAATAGTACATGAAAAAGTATCACCCCATATTATCACCCCACTATCATTTTAGTACTTTAATGCAGAGGTGAGCAAGTTCTGGTGATGGAAGGGCCAATTCTTTGCCCCTGGGACTACTGCAGGATAGTTCCCCCCAAGAAGAAACAAAACTGATTGTGATCAGAAAAAAAATCTAGTTTAGTAATATCACTTTTGATGGGGTTTGAGGAATCACAAAAGGCAGGAAAGGTTGCAGATGGTAGTTTTCCTCCTCCTCCCTCCCTCCCTCCCTCCCTCCCTCCCTCTCTCTATGTGTGTGTGTGTGTGTCAGGGATGGTTGCACCCCCCAAAAAAAACCTCCCACAAACTTTCAGCACACATTGTTAATAGTCAAATTACTGTTTAAATAAAAAAGGTCTTCACCTAGTGGTAAAAGGAAACACCTAGAATCGTCTCTAGTCCCCTCACCTGAACAATGGCATCTTGAGCACCTACCGATTCTACAGAATTAAACTAATAAAACCCATGCCTTTCTCTTCTCAGAGTACTGTGACATCTTTAGTTCAGGAGAATGTACTACACCTCTCTTGTGAGGAAACAACATATCCAAGGATTCCTTAGGATAAAGCATGAAATATTATGTGGTGCAAGTATCTCCTAAGTTTCTGACAGATTGCCACTTTCACAGCCATCTCCACAACGTTGTTCTTTTAAAAGCAAACAGGCAGCAATCCAATCTCTTGTAAAATCATCAGCTTGAAAATACTTCAGTGCAGTTTTCTGTTCTTATTATAAACTCACCACTGAAGAAATTACATTTTATTAAAGTATATTAATATTTTAGCAAACCAGTTTCAGTCACTGGCTTTCAAAAAATTATTATTTTTTAATTTTTGCCTACATACTGCACACAAACAGGAACATTAACTTTGCAACTGTCAAGATTTTCATTTGGGTCGTCATTGCTTAACCTTTTCAAGAAATGACTGACACTGTGCACATTTTCATTATGCTTTATGCATGATGATTGCTCACAAAAGATGTTGTCCCAAGCAGCAATGCATATTAAAAGAAAGTTGGGGAACAAGGAGAGAAATGCATGAAGAAAAACACTGAGAAATGTTTCTGGCATTAGCAGAATAAATCCCATGTCCTGCACTCCTCCTTCCTGGAGCTATGGATGAGATCCTCCTTCATCACATGTAACTGATGAAGGAGTTTCATCATCATAGCAAATACCAACTTTATCAGCCAAGCTGCACCTCAATTGAAATGTTTCCAAGGCATAGCTGATCAGGACACTGGGAAATGATGCAACACTCTCCCATTCATGAGGAATATTGACAACAGGTAGCAGGAAAGATAATAGAATCACAGAGCTCTTTCATTTTGCATAGAAGTGTATGCACAACAAAGCTTTCAATTCAACTTTATCACAGAGGATACAAAATGGGATGTTCAAGGACTTATTTCTTTGTATTTTTGGCTATCCACGGTTTCCTCAACACTCTTCTCTAGCACTACATCTCAAATGAGTTGATACTCTTCCTATCTTCTTTCTTCACTGTCTAGCTTTTGCATCCATACATGGTGATGGGGAATGCAATGGCTTGGACAATTCTAACTTTAGTTTTCATTTTTATAGCTTTACATTTTAGGATCATATCTAGTTCTTTCATAGCTGCCCTTTCCATTTCTAGTTGTCTTCTTTTTTCTTGGCTGTAGTCTCCATTCTGATCAACGTTGGTGATGGAGGAGAGATATTTATATAACCTCAGTCAACTATTCAAAGGAATAGTTGCACCTGGATTTCATCCCAAACCAGTACTTCTTTCCCTCAAAATAACTGATCAGCTTAATATTGTTGTTAATCAAACAACTTTGTCTAGAAGTTTGTCTACAAAGTTATACCCTGGATGTAACCAGATAACTATAGAAGAGATGTGTAGCACCAGTCAGATGATCAGCAAAGGAAGTGCTCGGCTATTCAAGGAAGAGAAGGAGTGGAGTGGGCCTAAATTCAGCACCATCGTTGGTAAATATGGCTAGTTAAATGATTGGAGCTATACAAATGTGTCTCTGGTAGTCATTTTACATTTACTTCCAGAATGCCAATTGAAATATGAACCAGTGTTCAAGTTAGCTGCACTTCCCAATCCTAGCAAATCTAGGGTGCATCTACATGGTAGAAATAACGCAGTTTGACACTTCTTTAAATGCTGCAGCTCCATCCTATGGATTTCTGTGATTTGTAGTTTTATATGGTCTTTAACCTTTTCTGCCAAAAAGCGCTGGTGCCTCATAAAACTGCAAATCTCAGGATTCTGCAGGATGGAGACATGACAGTTAAACTGGTGCCAAACTGCAGTAGTTTTACAGTGTAGATGCATCCCTGGGCTCTTTACCTATAAACTGACTATAGAAATTGCATTTGAGTAGAAATTCAGAAGGACACAGCTGAAAGCAAAAGCATTAAGGTAGTAGGGATGGGGAAAATGTACATAATTTTTTTTAAAATCCAAGATAATTTTCCATGGTTGTGAGAAAAATATAAGTGCCCAATTCTTTTAATTTTTTGAATGGTACAAAATCCATGTGGCTAAAAGTATTTGAACAAGGCACACACAAACAAATGGTAAATGGATCAATGAGTAAAATGAGTGCAATTCAAAAATGTAATAAAAGGCACACATTAAGGAAAGTATTTACCAGAAAACACATATATATTGGGGGGGGGGGGCTTGGATGGGATTAACACGATTGTGAAAAACTCAGCAAAAATGCACATTTTCACATCCCTAGCAGACAAAACTATAAATATTTTTATCAGCTTTATGAGTTATGGAATATGATACTACTGGCTTAAATTCAACACAAAATCAGGAATGCTTAAAGCCATTGGTTTTAATAGGCTGAAGCATACCTAACTCTAAGCTGGATTTAGGCAGTTGTATATATCCACTGTTTTGTATGTGTGAGTGAATGTCTGTATTTAAGAAATGGAGAGGGAGGTGGAGAGAAAGAGAGAGAGATGTGACAAGAAACTCTTAGCAGGCAAACCCTTTAAGGAAAACAGAAACATATCCAGGGAGACAGATGGCAACATAAATTGCTCTTCCATGCTCAACTTTTAAGAATTGGCTAAAGAAAGATTGGTGACAGCTATTAGTCATTACTGAGTGACAGCACTTTGCTAGTCCGGGCCTTTGAAATAGACACTGGTTGAATCTCTTGACATGTTCAGTGGAAAATAGTTATCTCCAGACTTTGTGCAGGTACATCTAATATACAGATGCAGGGGAGGGAGTATTAAATATTATCAGAAGCAGGGTTCAGGATGTAGCAGTTTCAAAATAAGTATCATTACAACAGAAAAACAACATTTTCTCTTTACTTGTCAAAATTAGATGAATAAACTGCAGCTTAAAAGGTGTTTGAAAAAATGTGTAATTAACTAAACGGGGAAACAGATATGGAGTAATAGCTAAATATGAAACCATGCACTTCATTGTGTAAAATGCATGACAGCTGGGAAATAGCCCATTAGCTTGCCATTTTTCTAAAAATGGTTGAAAACTAAAGCATTTCATTTTTCTTTACAAGAATGTCAAACTTCTGATGTATTCACTCTGCAGAAACAAAGTAGTTTGACACCACTTTAATTGTTATGGCTCCATCCTGTGGAATCCTGGGATTTGTAGCAGGCATCAGAGTTCTTGACAGACTAGGTGGAATACTTCACCAAACTATACACCTCATGATTCCACAGGATGGAGCCATGACAGTTAAAATGGTGTCAAACTGCTTTAATTCTGCAATGTAGCAATACCATTCATTTCTAGTATTTGTTGTTGCTATTGTTCTATATTCAGCATCCCAAAGGCCACACAAAATTCTGCTTTGCCCACTCTATGAGAATTCATTCTGAAGGGAGCAACATTTTTTGCACTTCATTCATTAAAATCAAACAAACATGATCTCACTTATCAGTGCAAGCTGCAGAATTTAAATAGAATCATTCCTCAGATTGAATATACACAATTCTTTTTAACTAAAATAAGATCACTGGTCTATATAGCCCAGTACTTCCCACTATGCCTGGCAGTAGCTTTCTGAAGTACTGGATATTTTCCAGCTATCTTACTTGTTAACTTTAACTGGAGATGCCTTGGAGTGAATGCAGGATTTTCTGTCCACAAAATATGCTTATGCCTGCCTAGTTAACTCACCTTCAAAACTATAAAACAGGATACCTGGAGGATTTAGCCTTTGTGAACCCCACTTTGAACCAACCAGATCCATACCAATAAGATGAAAGTGCAGGTTGACACAAGTTTATCAAAGTGCATTTCAAAAGGCATATTTTGAAATAGTCCATGCACAGGACAACGCAACCCAATCTGGTCAGAGTGCTCCCCAGTTGGAACACTCCAACATTTCCTAAGACCTGGAAAGCTCCTGAAGTGATGAGAATGGTCTCAGGAACTATACCATCCAGCCCTGAAAATGACCATTCTGAGAGAAAATATAAATAGGCTGTAATGCTGTAACCAATTTTCTGGAAGGAAGCCCTACTGAATTCAGTGGAACACTCTTTTACACAGGGATTATAGGGTTGTGCTGTTAGAGATGAATGCAAATACAAACCTCCTTTTTATTTTATTCCCTGTCCCCAAGCAGACTGTCCTGATATGGAATAGAATGCTTGAATTCTACGGTGAAGCCATCCAAAAGTGGCATGGACCAGGACTCAACAGAATCAAACTATCCTACCTGAAGATCCACGTTGAGGGAAGTATCACAGAAAAAGAGAATCACTCTGTGACCAATGTTTTTATTGTGCTTCTTTTTTGTCCTGGGTAATGTTTGGAGTTTTGGTGTAGGTTTCTGTCCATGTGTCTAGGTTTTCTGTATACTGTGTGGCCCAAACACTGGTAGACTGGGCAAAAAGGACCTGTGAGCCCCACTTCCTGGAATATGAATTGAAGCACCTAGACTGAGCTCTACAGGCTAATGGCTACTCCAGCTCAGACATCAAAAGGGCTGCCAGACCCAGAAAAACCCAGAGAAGTGAAGACAAAGAGAAGATATTTCTACCATACATCAAAGGAGTCAGAGACAGAATAGGGAAACTGGTGAGGAAACACAACCTCTAAATGATCTTCAAACCAACCAAGAAAATCCAGCAAATGCTGCACTCAGCAAAGGACAGGAGAGACCCTCTCATGGCCACAGGAGTTTACTGAATACTATGCAGCTGTGGACAAATTTACATAGGGACCACCAAACACAGTGTTCAAACGCGAATTGAGGAACACAAGAGACACTGCAGACTGGGTCAGCCAGATGTTATAAACCACCCTGGGCATAAAATGCTATTTGAAAACACTGAAATTCTGGACCTTGCCAACAACTATCAGGTCAGACTGCACAGGGAAGCCATTGAAAGCCACAAACACTTGGACAACTTGATCCAAACAAAGTTTGGCTCAGTCCTGAAAAACACCAAAATCAAGGCCCAACAAGTGAAATGGCAACCACCCAGGGTCAGGAATTTCCCATCAGACAATGGATCACTAATTAAATAGATACCCTGAGGTCTTGCCATTGAACAATAGACCAACACAGAGATTACCATGTAAATCACATCGTCTCAAGTAAGGGTCACACAGTATAAATACCCACTCATTTTCATGCTAGCATTCTCTGAAGATGCCAGTCACAGATGCTGTCGAAATGTCAGGAATAAACTCTTCCAGAGCACGGCCAAATAGCCCCAACCCACACACACCCCCACCATGAAAGCCTTCAACTTCGACATTGGTTCCATTTTGTATTGGTCCTATTTTATATTGGTTCTATCAGTCACCAATGCACATCAGACACTTTGCTGGCTCTGCTACATACTAAAGTAATAGCAGCCATCTACTGGTTACAGACGCTGCAAAACTGCACAATTCTAATTCCCACATTTGTGAAGTTAACTTACAAAGACACAAGTCCCTAACAGGATTCCTGCCAATACATCGAATTGGCCTTTCTGAATGGTTACTTCTGATCTGCACATTCCAGTGATCCAGACAGCAACTCATCAGAGTGATGTCCACACAACTGTACAGTTATCTATGGCAATTATTCATATATTCATAAACAAAATGATAAAATGTTTGTTAGTATATAAAAAAATAAAACAACTGAACAGTTGTGTGTCTGTTTCAATGACCCTGTGTGCTTGCAACAACTACAGCACTGGGAGAGAATAAGAACATCTTTGATTCATAATCTAGTTGCTCAGCTATGCCTGCAGTGGTGTTTGTGATCTTCAGTTTAAAGTGTAAAGTTCATCACCTTCCATTCTTGCTGAGTAAATTTGTTCCTTACTGATGACAACTTCTATTAATGTTAAACTGGATGAGGCTGTAGGTTTTTGGTT